>NW_009940494.1:116490-122622 GCF_000696875.1 Nestor notabilis
GGGGTCAGGTCATGTACAGCTGTATTAGAATGCATTTCCACTGGAAACAATGGAGATTTAGCAATGACCAGTAAGTCATTCACCCAGCAGTTTTTAGGATTGGGTTTTATGGCATTCAAATGGAAAGAAATGATGGGATGGAATGGTAGTCCCTGTGCAGCCCTGCCTGCTGTGGCTCCCAACCCTGGCTGCTGCTGCTTCATGAGGCAGGCAGAAAAAAAGAAGGTAATCTGTCACCAGAATCCTTCTTCAAGTGCTATGTCAAATGCCTTAAACTCACAGAGAAATTTATATTCACAAATATGTAAACATTAAAAAGACACGGCTATAGATTAATGTCACACTATATGACTTTACTTATCCCTGCAACTTGTTAAGAACCTGGAAGCAATGGTCACGTCCTTCTTGATGAACCCAAACTAACTGGCTGGTAAATACTTTACCAATTATTCCCTTTCAGGTGAAAGGTATAATCAGAACCAGAAGCACTGACTGGTTTGAACAAAATCATGTCTTTGTAAGCACCAGCAGAAGCAGCAGAACAATGAACAAACAGAACAGTCTGCATGTCTCAGGTCATTGTCACCCAACATCATTCCCCAGCAGTGAAACTGCAGAACATGCTGTTTCTATCGTGATCAAAAGGCCTGCACTCTGATAAATCAAACCACAGGAGCAATGACTCATCAGCCTCTGCATCAAAAGGATGGTGACATGGTAGCAGCATGTCACATACACCACACTAACCCAAACCCCAAACAGACCATGTTTAAGCACACAGTTAAATGAGCAAAAGAAGACAAGACATAGCAACGTGGCCTTTTAGCATGGAGGCTAAAGACAGAAATACTCTGAGGCATAGAAAAACCCCTCAGTAACAATTGCTGACACCCAAAAGGCCTGAAAGATCTCTCTAAAAGCTAGTTCATCATTATCATTCCAGAACCCTGGATAAGTAAAGAGGATTGGATAGCTATTGTCTCTGTTTCTTTGAGTCCAGAGAACTTGAACATGTCTTGGTACTTGTGAGTATGAGAGAATTAAACTTAGGAGAAAATCACAGTAGGTAAAAATGAGCTTGCTGAATGACCCAAACCCCCTGATCACTAAATTCCAGGAAATAAGTTTGTGACTCATGAGCACCACAGAAAAGTTAAAGGCTCTATAATGAAGTTGTATTTCTTTTTATCCTAACAACTTAAGCCTCAGCCTGTAATCCTAAGCTTTCCTCCCAAATGCATTATCTTTCAAAATTCACTTAAAGAGTACGTGTTAGCTCCATCGAACTTCTGCAAAGTAAAAATTCTCATTGTATGTTTATTTTCAGTGACCAAGACGCTTTTCTTCCCAAGAGCTGCTAGTTCTGAGCATTATTATGTGGTGATATGCCACATTAGACTACTTCTGACAAAAATAGCAGGAGCAATTGATTAGGAACAGAAAAAGAGGAATAGAAAAAATTATTTCAGAACATCAACGTAGAATTGTGTTTTCAATAAACAACGGGTGAATGTTTGTACTTGCTCTGTTTCTTTTTTCCTGAATCCATCATTAAACCAAAATTTGTCTGAGGAATGTTTCTCCTCAAACCACGTGTCCATCTCAAAAGACATCTCAAAGGGTGTCACTATTCACTCAAAGATATTGGATGCTTTGCTGTAACAACGGGATTAGACAACTCTCTCCAGTCACTGCTGTGGCAGCTGCATTCACTTGCCTCATACACCAGACTCAAAAGTCAGAAGCAAATGCTTAGTTTGTAAGCCAGAACATAATCTGCTGGATATTTACAGCCAACCACTGAAATCTGTCATTGATGTGAAACAGGACAGAAACAGATCATCTTGCCTGTTTTTCCTAAATGAACTTGAATTCAAAAAAGAAATAGGAACAAAAACCTTGAAAAGAAAGATTCTCTTCTATCACACCCACTACAAAAGCACTAAACCACTCAACTTTGCTTGGAAGAACCACTTAAAGACATCATGTTTGTGTGTCTGTCTTTGTGTTTTTCTCTACCATCCTCAGCATCAAAAATGAATTTTATCTTTTATCTTAAAAAGCCTTTTTTCTCTTTATGAGACACACATTAATACCAGCAGGATCTACAGGGAGGGTCATCATGCCACATCACATGGCACTAAGTATAACTATGTTTGTAAATGTCAGTCCTTAACACCAGGTGAAGGAGCTCAAACTTCACCACCACAAACATACATTACTTCTACACTGCCTTACAGTAATCCATTTAGCAGATGGTTTGCAGAACAAAACCAAGAACAAAGTCAAAATGAGGAAACTCTTTCCAGCCTCACTCTTTATTACCGAAGATTTTATTGACTGATAAAAGTAAGGGCAGGCATCAGATTTAGTATGAAGCTGCTTCCAGAAAGTATCATGAAAACCCACTGCATGATTTCAGAGAGAGTGACAGGCAAAAATTGGTTTTGGGAAGTCGCAAGTCTAAGTAATCCTTCTATGTTGGCTGTTCTCAAGCAGTGCTGTTTGTACCCTTAGAGAATCAGTTTTCTATTCTCCAACTCACCAACACAGTAAGAAGCAGAGCTTGAATTCAGAATGAATAAAATAAGAATACTCACGCTGACCCCATCGGCCTGTTCTTGGATTCAAATAATTTGGATAAAGTCCGTTAGGACGATCCATTTTTTGAAGTAACTTCCGAATGTGCATGACCTAAATAAAATCGATAATCATGATCACCACTAACAGCGTTCATCTGCTCTCTGTACACAGTGAAATCTCATACATTTTCTTTTTCTTTTTTTTTAGAGTAAATTTTCTCAATCTGAACCCATAAGCTTTGAGGGCTCCCTGTAGATTCGCATGTTTCTGTTTGTAAACGGCTGCTCATATAAACCCTGGAGGTGTTCAAGGCCAGGCTGGACAGAGCCTTGGGCGACATAATTTAGTGTGTGGTGTCCCTGCTCATGGCAGGGGGGTTGGAACTAGATGATCTTAAGGTCCTTTCCAACCCTAACTATTCTATGATTCTGTGTTTAAAACCTACAATTTTTAAAGGTATGTTGAAGCAAATAAGAAAATTTGTCATGAATTGTCATAAATTTCTACTTGAAAAAGACATTTATTTGGTAACAGAAATACTTGCATGCAAACTTAAACAGCGGAACTTCAGGTTAGATCTAAGGAAGAAGTTCTTCACAGTGAGGGCGGTGAGGCACTGGAATAGGTTGCCCAAGGAAGTTGTGAATACTCCAACCCTGGAGGTGTTCAAGGCCAGGCTGGAGAGAGTCCTGTGCGACATAGTTTAGTGTGTGGTGTCCCTGCTCATGGCAGGGGGGTTGGAACTAGATGATCTTAAGGTCCTTTCCAACCCTAACTATTCTATGATTCTATAAATTTACTTGCTACCAAGAATGTAAATAGAATTCAGTACAGAAAGTACTTCCCCTTTAACACAATTTATCATGAAACAGTGTAAAAGACACTTTTATGATAAAAAAATCTGAATTTGAGACCCACCTTGTTGTAGTATACAGGGTCCCCTGTCAAATAGCTGAGGTGGACAAATTCCATGTGCAGAGTACCAAACTCAGCGAGGATGCTGCTGCCGGCAGAAGCCCAGCCCCAGTTTCGACCTACACCACTGGATTCCAACAAATATGCATTAAAAAAGGAGAAAAAAACCAAAAGAATTAGAATTACAGCAATAGTAACAACCACCACAGCACATTAAACAAGTAACAGCAGAATATTAACCCATACTTAAGATCACAGGAGTTGTGGTTTGATTGATCAGTTGCTTCATTGGTTGTGTCTTTGTGGAAAAAAGACACCATAACCTCATCATCAAAAAGTCCTGTGATTAAAAGATACAATCTTTTGATGTCACAGAAATATAATGTTTTAACACTGTGCCCAATCTCAGTTGCTTATTTATTGTATATTTTTAAGAACAACAATCAAAAGCAATTATCAGATGAGATGAGTATACTTCTAACGGTGGCAGCATTTGCTTCCTTGTTCTGCCTAACATCTGCTATGTTCTTTTTACTCACATGGGATGTGCTTCAAGACAGTATTAGACATTTCAGTAGGATGGGAGTGGGCCCTATGCGTATCTACGTAAAACAGTATGTTTACTATAGGCAGAACATAGCAACTTCCTTGGGCTGACATAAAAAAAAAAATAAATAAAAAAATCAACGGAAAGCATCATATACCTCATATCTTTTTCACTTGAAGAGATACCATCTTGGTAAGTCGTAACTCCCAAACTACCTCTGGTTTAACCTAATTTGGGAGTTTTCAACACCTTTCAGGATTAGATCTTTTTAATTTTCCTGGAGATGACTTTTTCTCATAAAAGATTTCAGTTACCAGTAAGACTACAATCAATTAGGAATGTCTTCTTACTTGTTTTTTCAATTACGAATTAGAAAGAGGATATGTAAGGAAAAATGTTGGTTATGGAGCAGTATTTGTAGCTCTGACCCCCCCTTTTTATAATACAGTAACTACAGAGTGCAGAGAGACATAATCATAGCTTATCTCAGGGGTTTTTTTGGTATGGGTCTGATAAAAAGAGAAAATTAAGTGTTTCATTTTGAATGCAAAAGCTAAAAAACCGAAAAGACAATAAACCTCCAACTATTTCTTTAAGGTCTTGTCTTCTATTAAATGTGAACCTTATGATAAATGTTCTCATATATGCCTGTTACTGTCACTGCCCTCTGGCATGCCAGCCACTGCTTTCTTGTCTGATGCTGACTGGTTCTATACATTATCAAGAGACTGATGCAGTAAATGCATAAACAATACCATCACACAGGAAATTTCTGCCACTCCAATCTTTTAATTTCCACCTACAGCAAATCCTGCTCCCTGATCCAGCCTTTCTGACTGTCCTCTGATACCCAGCCTATGTGCTCAGCCTCCATCTGTTACCAGTAAGTACCCATGCATCTACTGCTTGCAGCTTCTTAAACCTCACCATCTATGTCGCTCAAGGGAGTGAAGCAGACACCTTTGCTGCCTGAAGAGCATGGCCACCTGGGCCCTTCAAACATACCGGAATCACAGTGCAGTGATTGCTAACCAAAGCAAAAAAAAAAGCCTAACTTATGCACAGAGGAATTTCAAGCCCTGTGAAACTGCAGAAAGAACACAAGATTGAGTAAAGCATAATTCTGTGCAGAAAGTGTGTAGGGTCAATATTAATAGTACAGAGGTCCAATAAGTGGCCTCAGAAGGGGAAGTGCAGCACGAGCAAAGCAGAGAAAACCCGGGCAGAGTGGTGAGACCCAGCACCAACAGAAGGGCAAACCACAGCTCTATGGTCTTCACCTGAGGAATGACAGCAAAGTGAGGATTGTTTCCTGATCCCCAAAAGGCATGTAAGGCTAATGCTCTCAAAGTCATCTTAAACCTTGGTACAGTCTAACAAAGCAGAACAAATGTCTCTCCTAAAAGGAAAACAATTTATAACAATTCAAAGCTCTCTGCTATTTACCATCATGAATTGCTTAAGAGCATACACACAATTTACACATGCATCTCAACTCAGCTACTGCTTAAATACATAATAAAGATATTAAAAATGCCTTGCACCAAAACCACTCTCTCATAATCTGAGGGAAATCCCAGTACTGAACAAGTAATACAAGGTAAATTAACCAAGGCAATTGTCTTCCACAAGGCAATGTAAGACCATCTACGTTCAGTGTCAGTCCCAAACAGTCATCTAAAGAAACCTCTCCATCTCCACATACCATCGTGGATTTCAGCACGCTAGCCTTTATACCTCGGCTGAACTGTAAGATGAACAAGTATCTGCAGCGTCCCATCATTTTCTCAAACACTGTGAGTCTTCTAAAGGTAACGTACAGCTCACACAGCACATAAAACCCAGCAAGTTCAGCCATGGCCTGTAAACTATTTTGGTTTTTTGTATATGTTCTTTAATGACTAAAGAACCAATGATTGAGCTCCAGGGCAACACATGGAATAATATGCTGGGTATGTTCCAATGCCATGTTGAACTCTTATTGCAGAATCAGGAGAAAAACAAACCCATCATGGTCACAGTTTGTTGCAGTTAAGAAGACCGGATGCTCTGAATTCTCTTCAAACTATTATAAAATGCCAGGAATG
>NW_009940494.1:122653-162420 GCF_000696875.1 Nestor notabilis
GCAGCATCTTCCAAAGTCCCACTACTAAGTAAAACTGACATACGCCATTACTCATTGTAAGTTGGGAGGGAGGGAAAGGAACATACTTCCCCACAAAAGAAAATTCATTACCTTTTCAGATTCACCATTGCCCATGGTATACCTGTAGGTGTGTTGAAGGCTGGAAGAAGTTTTCCTGCCAGTTGCACTGCTTTGATCTTGAAAACCTAAGGTAGTATGATCAATTGCAAAGAGTTAAAAAACCTGACTTACCTCCAAGAACTAAAAAGACTGAAATCTCCTGGCCCCACCCGCCTCTCTTTACATTGTAAAAAATAGAGTAACTTGCAACTCTTTTTCAGTTGTTCACTTTACAAATTTCATTAAGATTTGAACGTGGAAAGAAAACTTGTCATTTTCATTTCTTTCCTTCCATATTCTCCAGCAAGCGCTTAGATTCCTATTAAAGAAGGATATAAATTCTCCTCTCACCTCCTTCCACCAGTATTAGGAATTTCAAGTGTTTTCTAAAGGAGTCTTTAAACCCTACTTTATATTTTGTAGCTAAAAATCAAGAGAAAACTCCCCAACCCCCACCCCACACATAAGTATTTTAACTTTTACAAACTTCCCATCTCTTATTAACAAGAAACATATATATAGTGCAGACAGAGTTTCTATTTAATGAACATTGTCTGTGCAAAACCATATATACACAGTTCCCTGTAGCTTTTCCTTCATTGATAATGCATCAAAAAACGATTATAGGCTTCATCTTCCCTCTCAAGTCTAACTACTCATAGAAATTACTGATGGGATGAAATGTCTTTCACTTCTAGTGCTGTTTCTACTTACTTTCGGACCACAAGTCTGTAATAGCCTCATTCATAGGCTAATATTTATTAGTTAAATAAGCAACTGAGAGAAAGTTCCTTCTAAGCCTATAGGAAGCACCTGTTCCAAAGGCGGCATTATTTAGTAGATCCCCATGACATAAAACTGGTTTTACCAGCTAGTTGCTAGCATACATTTTCAGTATTCACTCCATTTCTGCAGAAGTATCTTCTGACTTTGGGGATAATATTATTGAACAGTTTGAAGCACTGTATGAACATATAACTAAAGGAGCTACCAGGCCTCCAAGTAACTTATGCAACATGGACATACTATGGAAACATCAATTCTCTGGTGACCAGCAACAGGACACAAGGAAATGGAATGAAGCTGCATCAGGGGAAGTTCAATTAACATAGGAAAAGGTTCTTCACTAAGAGGGTGGTCACAGCACCAAGCCTGTCAGAGTTCAAAGAGTATCTGGAAGATGCTCTTAGTGATACGGTTTAGTTTTAGGTAGTCTGGTGAGGAGCAGAGTTGGACTCGATGATCCTTATGGGTCTCCTCCAACTCGACATATTCTGTGATTCTATTATTATCAATTACCTGAGCAATACTCTGTAATCAAGAAGAATGAAAGCTTTAAGAAGGACTAGAAGATTGGATTTATAAAAGGCTCTGCTGGATTTATAAAAAACATTTCTCCCTTTTCTAAAGTCCATGGAGGAAACCGGAAGGGATACTCACTGGAGAAGTAAGCTGAAAAGTTACTGAAAAACAAGCAATCAAGAACATCCTCATTTTTCATATGAATGTGGGAAAAGATCAATATATTAATATTTGAAGAGATGACTAGTAAGACATGAAATAAACTAGAAAAGAATATTAAAGTTGACATCTAATTGTATTTGATGCAGTGGAGTATGGAGAGATGGAGGTGGATCTGAAAGCAATGAGCCAGAAAAAAGAACTTTTACAGAGGTACTCTAAATGAATTTTAAGATGGGATATGTCTAAACCAAAAAAGAGAATATGGTTTGATAGAACTGTGAAGTCAGAGAAGCAATACGGTTTGAATGATTTTTAGCAAAGATACTGACAAAAGACAGTCTCTGAGAAAATATGCAGAAATTTAGCAGTAAAATTGAGATAACACACTCACCTTGAATACAGGACCAAGTCAAAATAGGAAATCATAATATAAGTAAGAGGTATAATACTGGTGGAGTCTATGGTAACTGGGGAAAAAGAAACCCTGAAAAGAACTAAAAGCTTCATCTTGGCTCAGTTCTATATAAACTACCTGATGTGCATACACAAATACATGTCAAAAATTCATGCTGAGCATCTAGATTTGGAAGCAGTAGATGGGTTGAGACCAGACAGAACAATCTATAGAGAGTCATCCAAAGGGAGTTCCTCTATAGTGCAGACAAGCTTCAACACCTAATCCAGAACAGAATGTTGACTTCCAGTTAATGGCCTCTAGGTCGGAAAGACATTTGTTTAGCTTCAGCTTTTGGATCCTGCACCCTCTGGAAGTGCTACACATTACTGTATTATTCATTAATAAAAGATACTGAAACATCAGAGTAAGAATATTCAATGGGAGAACACCCCTAGAAAATTCGTTGCTAGAATAATATTCTTAATGGGACCTACTGCTCCCTAACTTTTAATCAATTTGAAAAGTACTATGATATTTGGGGAACAACTTATAGCATTGGAAGCAGTTTTTAGTAAGAGTGTATGAAGCACTCTTGGGCTGATCTAAAAGTGCGTGAAACTAGACAAGGACAGTTAAAGCAAGGCAATCAATATGCCACTTTAGCATGTGAGCAAGCCAGAGCATCAGCAGCAACCGCTACTTCAGACAACCTGCAAAAACTTGCTGTGCCCTCCTGCCACCTCTGTTGGCTTGAAGACTCTACGTAGCACCAGAAGGTAAAACTCTACCTCTCTACATCCCTCCCATATAAGACTGAATGCAAAGAAACACTTAAAAAAATTGTCTGAAGACATGTCTTGTCTTTCTATTACTGCCACCTCAGTTCTATCTCACTGCTGCTCATGGATAACAAAACCACCTAGTGCCTGATCCACTATTAACATATGCAGACTGAGGTGAGAACTGGGAGACAGTTGCATATGTTTTTATCAGAGCAAAGTGACCAGAAGAGCATATTTGGAGAGATGTAAAGAAAGAAATGCAGCAAGCAGCAGTGGATGAGATGCCCTTTATTGGAGACTGCAGCTGTTATAAGGATGCTCTGCTGAGCTCATTACAGTGACCTCTTTTACTGTGTTTCAGACTTACGATAAGAACTCTAGCTTTTAAATAACACAGTGGCATCAGGCAACGTGGTTGCTGAGCACACAGGAAGGATTTTTACTCCTATTTTAATAGGTTGAACAGATAGATTCTATTTCAGCCCTAGCAGTTTCCTGCTGGCAGGCAACACATTTCAAGAAATGCATAAGCAAGAATAGGGAACAACAAAATGAATGGATGCCCGGAAAATAGATCTCATTAGGAAACAGTAAAAGAATTAGGGTTATTTAGTTCAGAGAAAAGATGTTCAAGAGAGGACAAGATAATGATTTTTTTTTTTTTTTTATAAAAAAGCTAACACAAGGAAAAAGAAAAGATTTTTTTTTGTTTTTCTGTGGGCATGAAGTAACACCAAAATGAAGCAAGGAAAAGTAAATTAGTTATTAGAAAAAAAGTTGGTGATAAGGATAACTAATACCGAAGCATGACTCTGCTGCAGAGTCATTAATACAGCTTGTAAAAACACACTGTACAGCACATGCAACTACAAAGACTGATGTGATTTGACTCTGCCCAGGAGCAGAAGACTGAGAACTATATAGCTTCCTTACTGCTCTTCCAGCCATGCTGTTCACTGGGTTTATCTGACAAGGTTTTGATACCGGGGTGCTACAGGGGTGGCTTCTGGGAGAAGCTGATGGAAGGTTCCCCTTTGTCAGACAGAGACAGTGACAGCTGGCTCCAAGATGGACCCATCATTGATGGTGGTAGCACCTTTGGGGTAATGTGTTCAAGAAGGGGAAAAAAACCTGTGCAGCTACAGAGAGAGAAGTGAAAACATAGAACCAGCTCTGCAGACACCAAGGTCAGTGAAGAAGAAGGGGACAAGGTGCTCCAGGTGATGAAGCAGAGGATCCTCCAATGCTCCCTGCAGCCTGCAGGGCAGACCATGGTTAGACAGGCTGTGCCCCTGTAGCCCATGGAGATCCATGTGGAGCAGATATCCCCCTGCAGCTCATGGAGGTTCATGTGGAGCAGACATCCCCCGGCAGCCCATGGAGGTCCATAGCAGGGCAGACATCCCCCTGCAGCCCATGGAGGTCCATAGCAGGGCAGACATCCCCCTGCAGCCCATGGAGGTCCATAGCAGGGCAGACATCCCCCTGCAGCCCATGGAGGTCCATAGCAGGGCAGACATCCCCCTGCAGCCCATGGAGGTCCATAGCAGGGCAGACATCCCCCTGCAGCCCATGGAGGTCCATAGCAGGGCAGACATCCCCCTGCAGCCCATGGAGGTCCATAGCAGGGCAGACATCCCCCTGCAGCCCATGGAGGTCCATAGCAGGGCAGACATCCCCCTGCAGCCCATGGAGGTCCATAGCAGGGCAGACATCCCCCTGCAGCCCATGGAGGTCCATAGCAGGGCAGACATCCCCCTGCAGCCCATGGAGGTCCATAGCAGGGCAGACATCCCCCTGCAGCCCATGGAGGTCCATAGCAGGGCAGACATCCCCCTGCAGCCCATGGAGGTCCATAGCAGGGCAGACATCCCCCTGCAGCCCATGGAGGTCCATAGCAGGGCAGATATCCCCCTGAAGTCCATGGAGGTCCATGGTGGAGCAGATATCCACCTGCAGTCCGTGGATGACCCCACACCGGAGCAGGGGGATGCCCAGCAGAGGCTGTGACCTGTGGGAAGCCACAGCTCCAGCAGCTCCTAGCAGGACGTGTGTCCTCATGGAAAGAGGAGCCTGTGCTGGAGCAGGTTTGCTGCAGGACTTGCAACACCATGGGGGACCCAGCCTGGAGTAGCCTGTTCCTGAAGGATGCACCCCATAGAAAGGACCCACGCTGGAGCAGCCTGTTCCTGAAGGATGCACCCCATAGAAAGGACCCACGCTGGAGCAGCCTGTTCCTGAAGGATGCACCCCATAGAAGGGACCCACACTGGAGCAGCCTGTTCCTGAAGGATGCACGCTGTGGGAAGGACACACACAGAAGCAGCTCATGAAGCACTCTCTCCTGTGGGAAGGAATCCACACTGGAGGAGGGGAAGAGTGTGAGGAGTCCTCCCCTGAGGAGAAAGAGGGGCAGAGACAACATGTGATGACCTGTCATTAACCCCCATTCCCACCCCTCTGCACTTTTGTGGCAGAGGAGATACAGAAAATCAGAAGTAAAGTTAATCCCAGGAAGAAGAGAAGGGTGGGGGAAGATGTTTTAAGATTTGATTTTATTTTCTCATTTCAGCTGATTTGACTGGTGAGTGATGTCCCTGTCCTTATGTTAACCCATAAGCCTTTTGTTGTATTTTGTTTTCCTCTCCTCTGTCCAGCTGAGGAGTGGGAGTCATAAAGCAGCTTTGGTGGGCACCTGGTGTCCAGCCAGAATCAACTGACCACCAGTGAATCAAATGGCTTGTTCCACGCATGTAAGAAGAAAGTGTTCTCTCTCTCTCTTGGGATCTAGTACCTACTCTGTAGACCCACACAGCACCTTTATAACTGGTGCATAAATCACAGAGACCACCCACCTTCCAGTTTCTTTACTATGTGCTCCAGAGTACAGGACCCTGTAAGAGAGAGGAAATCACAGAAACCACGAAGATGACAGCCCTTCAAGAAGTGCTGTTCCTGCAGGATGAATCCATTTGTTTTTGAATGTGCATCCCTGCTTGCATTAATGACAGAATTTAGCATGTGGAGGTAACAGATCAGAGTCTTCTTAAAGTAAAGACCCTTTAACAGCTCTAGCAAGACATCCTAGCTTGGAGATGCAAACCTGCTGTTCTAGGTAAACATGTGTACTAATCCCAGGGGAGCTGTTCCGTCCAGTCTCAACATACAGACATTAGTTTCAGAAGCCACCACAGACTGGGAGAAGCATTTCCATTCCACACCCCAAAATCTAATACACTAAATCTATCAGTTCACATGGCCTTGGGTAGGCTAATGCTTCTTTCTGTAAATGCTGTAAAGCAACAGAAGGATTTATCCCCTATCAAATACAAATCAAGCTGTTTACAGGTAGAATGGAAGAGTGTGAAAATTACCAGAAAAAGCAAATCTTAAACCTTAAATTGGGTGAATCCTTCATTAAGATGAAACCATCAATCAGTATCTACAGCAGACCAGCTGTGAGGGCCTGAATCATTTTCATCCATTACATTGATGCTGCCACCCACCCCACAATGTGAAAGCCTGCTTCTGAGCCTATTAATCCAAGTTTGGCAAAAACATTTCACAGAAAAGGCCTTAAAGACTAAGATGAGTCTTCAAAAGCCTTATTGATGTATCCAGTGACTGCTGAGATGCATGGCTGCATCTCTAAGAAGACTAGATTATGCTTAATACCGCTGTTAGGTGTTCCCTTCCAGCACTGTGAATGGCAAACAGCCCCAACTGGCCTCTTTCTGACGCTAAGGAGGGGATTATAGATGTTTTATACAAATAATGAATCTTTTCATTTATGTGCGTAGATCAGTCTTTCAGTAATTCTTCCACAGTAATAAACACCAGACTTCTGTTTAATCTGAGTTATTAACTAGTGAGTATATGTGGTTATGCAATGTGGCTGGTTCTGTAGGTTTGGTAACTTTTGATCCTCAAGAACCCATCAGACAAAACGGACATACTGCCCAAGTTCACAAACACGTAGCACTCTCACTGTCAGTAGTACTGTTACTACCAAATCCCACACACATTGCCTTTGAACACTAAGCACAAAGATGATGAGGCAGACCTATCTAATTGTTGAATGCAGATAAAAAACTCCAGAGTATCTGACAGCAGTACCAGACTCAGACCCATGAGAAAAATCTTTGTTATTTCTTGTCCCAATCTAAAAGACTTATCTTTCCACCTTTAGAGTTCAATGTGCAGCAGTGAGCTCTTTGTCGTCCTTTCGTGGCTAACAACCCATTTAAAGCTCAACTTATCAGACAGGAGTTTCTGCGTGAGTAGAGAAAGAGGCGTGATTTACTGCTGAAAATCAAGCAGCATTGTCACCAAAAAGAAAAGATAACTAGGTTAATAAGTGCTGCTGTTTTGTGGTCTGATTATATATAATACATATAATTACATATAAGCCTTACTGCATCAGAAGATGATGATGTCTACAGGCCAGATGAATAGCTCTAAGTTCCAACACACTTTCCCCCTTCAAGATTGGGAACTCCTGTGTTTTAGTGTTCCGAGGGCATTCCCTACTACAAGTGGGAACCATCCTGCTACCAAGAAATGAACAAATTACTCCCTCTTTACACATTTGCTTCTAATAAATGTCATGAATTTAATTACAAAGGCATCTTGTGAGATAAAGGAGATGCTATTTAGATTCTGGTAACATTTCAGCTATTATAGTACAACTTGAGAGTGGGAGAGCACTTTGGATATATTTTATAGATGTTTGTGAGTGATGATTGAAGAACTGGTCCTGGAGAACACAAATCCATGTTCCTGTGAGATTTAGTAAGGCAGCCACAAACTACACCACCTATAGTGCCAAAAGAATGTAGAACTACATAAATACAACAGCACCTCTTCGGCATTGTAGGTCTCTTGAGTCATAGCAGATGTTCAAGAAGGAATATTTGCAGATACTGTAAAGACAATGCTGCAGCTAAAGTACTTTTCTGTGTTTGGTGAGCTGTAATGATTACTGAAGCACTTGATGAAGAATACTTAGCATTTCTAAAAGACTGAAACTCTTTAAACAAGAGAAGACTTATCCTGCAAAGGGATGCTCTGGGAATTTAGATTCATGACAGAAAAAAGTAACACAAAAATTAAAAATCAAACTCCATCTCACCAGTCTCAGATCAGAGCAAAAAAAAAAAAAAAAAAAAAAAAAAGAGGAATCAACTTGAACCCGGACTATGGTGTCAACTTAAAATGCCTGTGGTGTCAATTTGCTCTGCTTTCTTTACTTCCTCCCCTCAGATATCTGTACATATTGACAAGATCCACCAAGCCCCAGGCCTTCTCTCCTCCAGGCTGAACAGTCCCAGCTCTCTCAGTTTTTCCTCAGATGAGAGATGCTCCAGCCCCTTAACCATCTTTCTGGCTCTTTGCTGGACTCTCTCCAGTATGTTGATGTCTCTCTTGTACTGAGGAGCTCAGAACTAGATACAGCTGAATAAAAGGGAAGGATCACCTCCTTTGACCTGCTGGAAACACTCCTCCTAATGCAGCTCAGGATATTCACTGTCTTTGCAGCAAGGACACGTTGCTGGCTCATGGTCAACTTGGTTTGCAAAGCTGCTTTGCAGATGGTTAACTTCCAACATAATATTCGTTCATGGGGTTGTTTCTCCCCAGATGGATGAGTCTGCAATTGACCTCATTGAAGTGTATAAGGTTCCTGTCAGCCCATTTCTCCAGCCTGCTGAGGTCCCTCTGAATGGTGGAACAACCACTCCTCCCAGTTTGTTGTCATCAGCAAACTTGCCAAGGGTGCACTCCGCCTTATTAATGAAGATACTGAATAGGACTAGATTCAGTATTGATTGATACCACTAGTTACTGGCCTCCAAATACATTTTGCACCACTCATCATTACCCTCTGGGCTTGGCCATTCAATCAATCTTCAATCCAACTCACTACCTGCTCACCCAAGCCCATACTTCACCAGCTTCTTTTTGAGGATCTCATGGAAGAGAGTGCTGAAAGCCTTACTAAAATCTAGGGAGACAACATCCACTTGTTTCACAAGCCAGTCATTTCATCATAGGTTACCAGGGTTGGTTGAGCATGACTTCTTTGTGAATCCATGGTAGCTACTCCCAATCATCTTGTTACTCATAGGCCAGGGAATAGTTTTTCAACATTAGTTGTTCCATCACCTTCCCAGGGATTGAAGTAGGGCTGACTGGCCTGTAGTTCCCTGGGTCCTCCTTCTTGCCCTTTTCAAAGGTAGGAGCGATCTAAGGGTGATGCCATTCATCTTGTGCATTAGCTTTGGTACCTAATGATACTCATTTAAACCTTAGCCTTTTAATGTACTACAATTCCGTCAGGCATGCAGCTGCTTTTATGCAGAAGATTTAGACAGGCAGACAGAAGGAAACTGGGCTTGATACCCTAATTCTAACGGTCTCCAAAGTTTTAAAACACTGCCAAATTCACCCTGATGGAAGTCCAGGACCAGTTACCTCTATTCATGCAACTGTTGCTGCAGAGTCCTCCTGTGCTAGAATTCTGGCCAAGAGCAATAGGATAAAGCAGATATTACTTCATGTATCAACACAACATAGATTGCTGATTTACTTGTTTCGCAAGCCAATAAAATGCTTCATGAAATGTTCTTTCTTTCAAAATAAAAAAGAAATCATACCAAAAAACAACCCATAAAAAACCCATCAGAAAGTCAACATTTAAATATTGATAAACGTTTATGACTGCCTCCTCCTGCACCCGTTCTGATCCAGTGCTCTCTTCCCTTGTCTAAAGTCAATCCAGGTCTTTTTTTCCACTAGAAGAAAAATAACATTGTAAAGTGCTTTTCTGAAACTCCCTTAGTTTTCAAAACATGCAGACTAGTCTGATGGTTTCTTTAGCCATTGACATCACAATCAGATTTCTACAAAGAGAATCACACTGGGTACCTGCCTGAAAGATCTGCTTTGGTTGACAATTTGAACGAATGGTAAGAAGGCAAGAAAGGCTGTTCAGTTTCAGATGATGCATGAAATTAGGTGATATAACAGTTGCTTCCGATCTAAAAATAATGGCTACGCGAGTCTTGCTATCTGTTAGTATGTCTGTCTGAAATTCAGAGATTCAGCTTGTAAAAAAGATTTAATGCCATGTATCAAAATTATCCTGACTTCAATGAAAAAGCTGCAACTGCACTTCACATTCTCCTTCTGAAACAAAAAAACTCAGTAAAGCCCACATAACTGTACAGGTCCCATACACCCATGCTGTCAGGTCTCCTCTTTCCTAGAGGCTCTACACTTCTGAGATGAAAACAAAGGTCACCTTCTTAGCGTGAGAACACCTCACACTATACCATATAACCCAAGGCTTTGTCCAACCTAGCCTTGAACGTTGTCAGGGATGGAGCATTTAGCACTTCTCTGGGCAACCTGTGCCAGTGCCTCACCACCCTCACAGTAAAGAACTTCTTATATCTAACCTAAACTTCCCCTGTTTCAGTTTGAACCCATCACCCCTTGTCCTACTGCTACAGTCCCTGATGAAGAGTCCCTCTCCAGCATCCTTGTAGCCCACTTCAGACACCGGAAGCTGCTCTGAGGTCTCCACACAGCTTCTCTTCTCCAGGCTGAACAGCCCCAACTTTCTCAGCCTGTCTTCATACAGGAGGTTCTCCAGCCCCTGATCATCCTCATGGCCTCCTCTGGACTTGCACTGCATCAGTTATATGCAGATAAGACAGATTACCTGGTTGACTACAAACTTTCCAAATTATATTTCACAAATTAGCAAATATATGTTCAAATGCTGCTTCTTAAATATAAGATAAGGTGGCTTTCTACCACCAGCAGTGAAAGAATTGCAAACAGAATTAAGTGATGCTATTTTTACTAAAAGTTTTCCCAAGCTGCTTTCCTGGACAACAGACATGAAGAATCTAGTCACTGTTACTGAAACATTTCAGGATCCAATGAAATATTCATTGTTTTCACATGATTGATTATTTTTTTAAAATCCACATGAAAAGGTTTGAGCATGTATTAACTTATCAGAAATATTTGAAATTTTTGCTCTAGAAGATCTAAACATAAAAATTTGGCATGCACGGGCCACCCAGCTAATCACATTTAAACTACCTGGCACTGGCTAATAACATCTCAATTAAACTGCACCATTTTGTTCACTTCAATAGCTATGTTAGCTTCCTTGGCATGGGTTTTGTGCATATCTGAGTAGAAAAGTTAAACGTTCTCCGTTTTTAAAGGGGCTTCAAATCTAAGGCACTTTACACCAGTCAGTCAACACCATAGATCACTTAAAATTCAGAATAAATGCAATGAAAAACTTGCATATACGTGCCTCCTTGAGCTGATCATTCCAGGAAGAGATTTATCACACTTGTTTTCCTCCCGCCTAACTGAGCCAAAACCCATGGCAGTCTCAAGTTAATTTGCTCTTCTATTATTATTACTATTATTAGAAAGTTGCTTCCAGCCTAGGCAATTTTTATGCTTTCTCTTTCCTGCTTTTCATATCTCTAGCTTTTTCACTGTAAGTTTACCCGTACAAGCAGTATTAAGCTGCCATATTAGTTACCTTTGTAAGTAAACTCTTTCAGCTCTACTGAGTTAAATAACAGATTGCATTATGTGCTTGAAGGTCCCAACCCAACCGATGATCTCTAAGAAGGAAAATCGGTATTAGAAATCCTAAGAAATGGTCCTGAAGACAAGTAATTAAGCTGTTTGTGCAATACTTACAAGCCTTACGAGAATCATTTTTGTGCACTAAAAAATATCTACCTTCTCTGATTATTAATCTCTCTTGACACTGGCTTTTTTTATGGTAATACCCTCTCCTGACACGTTCTTCACTCATGTCAAGTATCTCCTTAATTCCCCCCATATTTTTCTCTGCCATGTCATCCTTTTTACACTCTATCAATTTCTACTTTCTTTCTCAGTTATTCCTGTCTCCTATTTCTCTTGAATGTGCTGCCAAGCTCTTCATTTTAAATTAATCTTGATTTCCCCTTTAGACATTGCCAGAAATTACTTAGTCCCCTTTAGACCGTATTTGCCTACGCAAAAACAGTTAAACAGAGATGAAATTACATAGTTTCACACGACGTGCACTCATTACACACACAGCCTCCCTCCTCTTGTTGGTATGATGGGGGGGTTGGAATTAGATTATATTAAGCTCCTTTCCAACTCTTAACTATTTTATGATTCTATGTGACAGATCACAATGCAAAAATTAATCTAGAAAAATACACGATTTTGAAAAAAATCACATGGCTTTTACTTCATCAAATCCAGATCCTTTACAGACCATCAGACGCAGAATACATTACCTTACATTGCACTGATGAAAGTGCGTAAATAGTGGTTTGTGTGTTGTTTGGGTTGGTTTTGTTTTTAATGAACAGGTTTGTTTTCAGAGATTAACAGACATTTATTTTATCTACAATTTATCTATTAGGACAAAGCTCTGTCAGAAAATTAGTTGGCAGATAAAAGCTATGAGCAATGACTGAGTAAGCATCAAATCTTCAGAGTTGCATAAATTCTGGAAAGCACTTGAAAAAGCAGGTATTTCTTTCGAAAAATGGGGAGAAAACCACCCTGACCTCCTACAGCAGATTTAGAGATCTCAGGGCCAAAAATAACATACAAAGATTGTCTTATTTTATGCCATGCAAACACAAATCAAAGGCTCACCGGAGCAACAATGTGATCATCTATATAAAGTATAATTACCAAGCTACCTTGATAGTTATGTCAGTAAGTAGCATTTAAGTAAAGCACTGCTTCCAGAGATAGATCTGGACTGTCTTATACCACATACTGACTATTCATGTGTCCAGAAGACGTAACTGTCAGTCCTCTACCTTTTCATTATTTTCCTATCTCTTCTGCTGGTTTTACGCATTCCTTTAAGAACATCATTACCAAGAAGTTCCCAGCACATACCAACAGTGGCCCTTTATTAATGACTTAGGCAGAAAAAAGTTCCTCCTTGTATTCAGAACTCCTATTTATAAATCCATATGCTCATAGGTCTTTTGTCACAAGATTTCATTCCAAAATTCAAACTGCCCTCCTTGCCTTTTCCAAGTTCCACATACTCTTTACAGTGACAGCTACTCAAAACATATTCCCTGGTCCTGTTCCCATGTTGATCTAGCCAACATGGGTTATTTGATCTTCTTATAAGTTACAGCCTGCATCTACACCATTAGTAACATTAAAATGGATTTAATCTACACAGGCCAAATTGAACAATTGATTACATTTCTCTGGAGTTTCTATTTATTTGCTATCTCAGCATGAGGAATCTACAATCAGCTATAAATTCGTCCAAGAATATTTATTGTCAAGGCACTACTACAGTGATAATCTCTCATTTTTCATTAATTGAATTTCTGGGATAGGGAGGAGGAGTGAAATCAGATAAACTGTCTCAGAGATACCAAGGTCACTTTAAGGACCTTTTCTAAACCTGGACATATGTAGTTGGGTTCTTTTTGTTTAGGCATTTATCTCCAATTTTCTATTTTGAATTTTAAAGATGAAGTTAAAAGGCTCAAGAATTTCCTGGTCATTTCTTTAAAGATTTGTTCACTGATTATCCAGGTCATAAATGGTAACACAATCCTACTGCAGACAACAGCCTTTTGTCTCCTAACGGACTAGAAGAGTTCACCCTCTTTCTCATGTGATGGCTCCACATGTCATAAGAGTCAACGTGATTTGTGTTAATATTTTTGCTAGGTTTTAGTGATTTTCCTTTGCAATCATTGTAGCATTCACAGCATTTATTTCTCTCTCACAGTACCCATTTCTTGTCTCTAAAGTTCCTTTTAAAAAGGAAAATGTAATAGTTAGCACTGAAAGAAAACAAGTTCAAAAAGGCAACACCAGCCAAAGACACCTGGTTTTAAAGTGGTATCATGTCCAGAGCCATAGTGTTGTTTTGGTTTAAAGTGAAAAAATACCCTACTGAAAGAGCAGTGTTTTCAGTTGACAAAAGAGAATACCACGCTCCCTCTCTGGATCAGCTCAAGCATGAAAATCCTTTGTGCAGACATTAACTTAGGAGGAAAGAACACAGGAAAACTCATTGGGTAGAAAGTCACATACTCGTGCATCAACAGTAATGCCAGTAAATGAATGTCTGGATACTGTGCTTGCTGTCACTGGTGCCCACCAGCATCAGTATGACTGGTTCGACTGCTGAAGAGGGAGCCAAAAACTGACACACATGGTTATCAGGAGATACATGGCATGCGAGTAGTTGCAAAAGATCAAGTCCTTCTCATCTTTTGTAGCCCTCTACAGGAACATGACCAAAGAGTAAGCTTTAGCAGTGGCTATCACTGCACAGTTCATATATTTTCTAATTCTAACAGCTTGTGCTTTACTTGCACCTGTTTAAAGCATGTTATACTAAAAGGCCATGCTATTTCCAATCAGACTTCGAGTAGAGGGAACAAAATTGCAATGAAGTCAGTTTTTGACTCCTTTTCTTCTCCTTGGATGCCCTGGAGTACCAAAATGCAGCAATAAATTGGGCTACATGCAATTTGTCAGAAAATGTTTACTACAGCCTAGTAAACAGATTACAAGGTTTACCATCTGCACTGCAGCAAGCAGTGGCAATGCCCAATATGTGAGAATGATTTAACACTCAAAAGAGAAAAAAAGATTTCTTTTTTCAGGCTGTGCCCTGTTAGGGACCAGGGAGCTGTCATGACTACTTACGAATAAGCAGCTCAGCTCCTGGCAACAAACTGAAATCCCATCTTCATTGGCTAGCCCAACACTGTTATCTCTTCTGAGAGTTTTTAAACCTTGATAAGCCCCTTCACAGGTACAGTGAAAACTTCTGTGAAAACAGTTCACAAAATATATTGTCTTGCTTACCAAAGACCTATACTTTAAATATATGTCAGTTGTTGGGGATATGTGCTGGCGTAATATACTGTATTATAATTTTACTAGGGAGTCTTCCTGAAGAGAAGAGATGGTGCCTGCCAGTTTGCTGGAAAGGATTCATTTGATTATTTGTTAATAGAGTACCAGGTACTTACTATCAGCCCTTGCTCTATTTTAAATGAGATTTCAGGCTTGATTTATCCACATATTTTATTATTATTTTGCCCAGAAAGATTTGTCATTTTGATGGTGTTTATAAAGATGAGAAAGGCAATCAAAAGGAAAGCAATTGCTGCATATCTAAGGCTGGCAAAGGTAAACACAGTAAATATCTCTCTCTCTATATATATATTGCAAATACCATAAATAACTTTGTTCAACAAAAAACAAAACAGTAAGCTACCCCTTTTACTGTATTAATAAATCAGCAGCAGACAAGAACACTTCATAATGGTGTAAGTGTCCTCCTGCCACTATCACACAACATGATACTCACTTTGGTTTTTTACTTGACGCCATTTCTCAAGGCCAGCCACATATGCCACACATGCCACACAACTGGCCTTCTATCTATCTCATGTCATTCCATGTGTTACTGCTAGCAGGAGCATTTTATTTGCCACTACTAGTCACATCAGGAGTTTTAATGATTTGTGAAGCTCCATATCACGGAAAAAAAGCAAGCAGTCAACAGGTAGCTTGTGCACTCTCTCGACAGACAAACACTGTTCATAACAGGTAAGATGCTTAGTTACTGTGAAGGCAAGATGGGGTTACTCCTTTCACACCATACAAATCTATTTATGGACTGCTAACAAATGACCTCTAGGCAAAGCATGTGTCACCTACTAATCCAAATTGTCAGTACAAACCACAACATATGTAGTAACTGGAACCAAACCCTGACTCCTGCTGCAAACAGCTGCAGCTGAACCTTTGTGGTGAGGAACCCAGAAGCTACAGGCTCAACACAATTCTTACCAGATGCCAGTCAAAAGAATTACACCTGGATTTTCAGAGACCACTGCTCACTGCAGCGTTCCTTTGTGTGGTTCATGTGCCTTCAGGAAATATTCTGAATTTTCAGAGTTTTAAGGACTCTAATCTGTCAGTGATGGCCACAGACACTCAAGGTGTTAACTGCTGAGTAAAGGTGAAGTCATACTTCTGTTCACTAAAACACCCCAAATCTAGTGCATAGCTCCAGTATGTTTATGCTTAAGTCTATCCACTATCCAGTTACTGATGTCTGAGAGTAGCGTGACAACAGGTACTTTCACAAGAATACTGTAAACCTTCATGAATGAACGTTAATGGCACACATGCCCAATAGAGTTTTACAGAAAAGAGTAAGCACAGAATGTTCATCCTGGGTGCATAAACATAGGTGTTAGTCACCCACCTGCCAAGACAGCACAGAAGCTCTTCCTCTGTGATCTTCCCTCTGGCTGGGTTCGCATTTCATGCATATGCAGAATAGAGCAATACATCCTAAGCACTCTGTGACCTACTGACCATCTCTGATCTGGAACAGAGGAGTGGCTGTAGCACTGTACTAGTCAGCACACACACTGCTTTGGGGAAAACGCATACTCAGAACCACCACCTTGGAAGATGCATTCTACAGCCTGTGATACAACTACAAATACCCACAGAGCAAGCCTGTTACTGCTTCCTAGTCCCTTCTCACTGGGGATGCTCCCTGAAGAGCAGAGATAGCCAGCTTTGCTGGTTCCAGCCCCATAAGAAATTCACCTTCTCAGCCTTTATATTGCCTTCCTTCCTTGGTGAGGATGATGGTGATGGCAGGGGCCTCACCACTAGAATTGCCTCAGAGAGAAAGGGCACTGCAACTTCTTTGAATGCTCCAGGGAACAAATAAATGGTACTCAAGGACAATAATCAAGGGAGATGCCACAGTATCCAGAGACAGCGGACATTCCTTTAATTGGGATCACTGTGAAGATATTACCATTCCTGTAGATTTGCTCAAAAATTTGGTCTTTATCTATTTATTCCTTGAGAAGTTGGACGGACATTTGGTGCATAATACAAGTATCACATTCATTCTAGCAGTGGGTATAGGCACTGCCAGAGGCTATTGGGCAGGAGCCAAAGAGAAGCAACAGCAACTCATCAAATGCAACTGTAAAAGAATCAGAAGATTTTGAACACACAGCAGTCAACTCTGGTATCTTTTTTATGTTTTTGCAAATATCACTGTTGTTCTTTATCTTGCTTATGCTTTATTGCTCCTATGATCATTTCATTATGTGTTTCATTCGTGAACATTCAATAATATGTTTAATTACAGGACTATTCTGCATGTATGCACCACTTGGGTTCTACAGCTGTTTGTCTCCTTCCTTGAACAAACTCCCAGTTGGAGAGCAGAAAGTTCGTTTACAGTGTCTTCAAGAAGCCTTGGAAGTGAAGAAACCACTCCTAGCAGGGTTCAGCAACTAACTGCTGCCTTTTGGATGGTCTTCAGAAATGAGGAACAATGGGCCTGCTTCCTTCAAGATCCTTTAAGAATCTCCATCTGCCTTCAGGAGCTCAAAAAAGTTCACATAGCCAATATTAGGAACTGCGCCTTGTTTCTACTGTCACTGTTGGTCTATGATGTCTTCCTTATATTTAGTGCTCCTTCACTAATCATGTTTGAGGACAGTACAATGGAAATTATAGCTCTTGGACCATTTGATTCAGCACACCATAAGAAAATCCCACTTCTGGTTAAGATTCCAGTGTGGTACCCTACATCAGGATCTCACAGAACTTCTACTGTCCTAGGCCTTGAGGACATTGTAATTACTGGTCCCCTGGTAGTCTACTCTCACAGATCAAACATTCAGGAATACTCATCATGGATCAATTTTCTAACTTCTATTGCAGCTTCTAGCTGTGGTATTGGCAAGCTTTGTTGCTTCAGCATTAGCACAGAAAGATCAGCCAGCTCTTTTCTACTTGGTGCCATTCATTCTTACTGCTTGCCTGGTTGTTGCTTTTTTGCACCAGAAGTTGAAAGCATTATGGACAGGCAGTGATTTTACACATCAGGCCTCCTGTTCTCCTCAGAAGTCAGTATCGACTACCCTGATGCCCAGAAAGACCCACAATAGGATGAAAATCCACAAATAGGATGAAGAAGTGGAAGAACATGTATATCAATCATATGCCCAGTAAAGACCAATTAGATAATTTGTGTTGAAAAGAATAAGTTACCAATACCAACAGACACAGTAAAGAGAAAACCTCATGTTACCCAGTGAAAAAGCAGGCACCAAACATGACTGATCTTGAGCAAAATCTTAAATCAGAGAACTGCATAGACATCATGGAAGAATTCCAGAGCCACATCCTGAGAAACCAGCTATTAAATATAGCTGACTTCCAGGTAACAGAGGAACCTCCCTAAGGAAGAGACTTTAAAAGACTGTATGAACAGACAGCTCCAATCTAATAATAGAAGTGTAACTTGCATTTCACAAAAAGAAAAAAGATGTTACTGCAAGTGCTTTATCTTGCTCTGACCTCTGTGCATACATGATACTCTTCCACTATGCATTTCTCTCCTGGTGCTATTACATAGAGTGATATCAAGACATTTTATTAGTGTTGGATAAGAAGTTGAAGATAACCATAACGTACACCAAGCATTCCTATATAGCAAGCCTAGGGAATTGGAATAAGCATAAAGGAACGTGCTGTTCTAAGCACAATGCTAAATAATGTCTTTATAGGCATCATTGAGAACCATAAAACCCATGGATTCATAAGACAAAAATTGTACTTGTGTTAGGATGATGCATGACAGAAAACAAACCCCTTAATGCAGCCACACACACAAGTTGCTTTTTTGTCTTGGGTTTGGCTCTTTTTTAACTCATGTAAGGCTTATTTTCATCCTAAGCTGCTGTACTCAATTTTACTCCAAACTAGGCATATGGAACATTTCATTTCTACTTATTTCTGTTACATTATCAACTCCAGAACAGTTCCCCCCATATGATGCATAATGAAGACTATGTCTAGTTTCTATAGAAGTTAAAGGACTGTTGAAGGGATTACTGAGAAACAGTCTGGCTCAATTTAGATAAGAAGTCACTATATATTTTACTACCAGTGTGTTAATTTGGCCTGTTAACTCCATCGGCCGGATGGGAAAGAGGAAGCATGGCTGTGCTTGTGACCTCAGAAGGTGAAAACCTTGTAGTTCACACACCTTAACTACAAGATTATGACTCCTTTTCGAGAAAGATGCAAAATGTAAAGATTATATCTACTCTGTCACAACCTGGCATGGAGAAAAGGGGTGCCTGCTTCTCACAGTATGGCTCCCACCTTCTTGCTTAATAAGCAACTCTCCTAAACCCCATACCTCCAAAAACATTAAGTAGCTCCTAATTGAGTATATGAATTTAGCACTTCCTATTTAGAGATTTAAGTACTTAGAGATTGTGTCTCTCAACATGCATCTTAGTAAGCAATAATGATGAGTGAAATAAACACTTTGTGTTGGTTGCTCAGTGGAAACTGTGAAGAAACCTCTGGCAGACAGCAAAATACAAGAGAGCCTCCCTGGATACACAGCACTCACAGGGAGATCTCCTCCTTTTTTCTCCTGTTTTTTAGCAAGTCTTTTTTTGCTTTATTTGTTTTGACAGTATAATGTAAAAAAAATTCCAGTATACCCCACTGACACTAGGGTCCCTAGTACAAGCTGTATCCAGTGCTGGGGTCCCCTGTACAAGAAAGGAATGGACCTGTTAGGACAAATCCTGAGGAAGGCCATGAAAACAATCAGAACTGGAATACCTCTCCTGTGAGGAAATGTTGAGAGAATTGATGTTGTTCAGCCTTGAGAAGAGAAAGTTCAGAGAGACCTTATAGTGGCCTTTCAATGTATAAAGAGGGCTTATATGGAAGACTGAGAGCAACTTTTTACCACAGCCTGTAGTGACAAAAGAAGGGGCAATGGTTTTAACAGTCAAAGAATATAGGTTTAGACTGGATATAAGGAAGTAATTCTTTTACAATAAGGGCGGTGAGGCACTGGCACAGGTTGCCCAGAGAACTTGTGGATGCCCCATCCCTGGTAGTGTTCAAAGTCAGGTCAGATGGTGTTTTGAGCACCCTGACCTAGTGAAAGATGTTTATTTCTATGGCAGGGGCTTGGACTAGATTGTCTTTAAAGGTGCCCTCCAACCCAAACTATTCTATAATTCTATACCCCACTATTTTAACATATATTTGTTATATATTTCAATAACATACTTCAGAGAAAAGTCACAGGCTCAAAGCTATAAAAAACACAAACAAACCCAGAACCCACCTCAAGAATGAAAAAAGCAAGGACAGATTAGGACCTCGCTCCAACACAGTACCAGAGACAAAGGCAGCACACTCTTAGATCTAATAATATACACCATGCCAGACACCAGATGGCCTGTCCAAAACCAGCCATGAAAAACTTACTGTTAAAGAGTATTTAAACCAGGGCCTCCCAGACTGCAGACCTACCTGCCCTGCCATCAGATAAACCTTAGTGCTGTTTCAACTTTAGAAGAGTGAAACAGAGTGCACAGCCACATTTTCCACTGAGTCAAGTTTCACAGATGTATCTTGATTTTCTTCTATTCAAAAGGCATTCTGACATGGAAAAGCTGAGAAAGATGATACTTTCATTAAGATATACTTCATTATTCCCTCACCCACTGCAGTAAGAGGAACTTTTACTTAAAGAAGGGACAGCAATACCCACATTCTTAATAAGAAAGATTTAAAACGTTACCATCGAATGTGATCAGCATCATTAAACCCATGATCACAGTTCATGATCCTCTAAGTAATGTCAGTAACACGACAGATAAAAATATAGCATGGAGACCACGGAGTCATGACACTAGACACCCTAAGTAGTTTTTAAAAGCTAACATGTTTCTAATAAAAGCATTAAACAGAACAATTTTATCTAAATCGATAGCCAGCTGTACTTAAAAACTATGATCATTATGACTCGTAAACAGATAAAATCCTATCAAGCACAATTACCCTCTTTATACAAAGGCAAAAGCATTTAGATAAACCACACTGACTGTCACATTCTCCAAATGCGGCCACTTAGAAGTGACTGAACTTTCATGGCTGATGCTGAGTCCTGGACACTTTCTTTAATGGTTGTCACTAGAGCATCTCTTACAGCACTAAGGGATAGGAGTCAAAAGAAAATAAGAACAGTTTTTACAACTGTCATCAAACAACAGTTACTCCTGTTGCAGACCTAAGCAGAATTTATATAAAGAGGGGAAACATATTCCAAGCAGCCTGTTCATTCATCAGGGACTGCAGTGACAGGACAAGGAGAAAGGGGTTTAAACTAAAACAGGGGAAATTTAGGTTGTATATAGGAAAGTTCTTCCCTATGAGGGTGGTGAGGCACTGGCACAGCATAGCCAAAGAAGTGGTAAATGTTCCATCCCTGGCAGTGTTCAAGGCCAGGTTGGACAGAGCCTTGGGTGACATGGTCTAGTGTGAGGCATCCCTACGCATGGCAAGGGGTTGGAAATGGATGATCTTCAGGTCCTTTCCAACCAAAAACCATCCTATGATTCTATGATTTTTCATTATATAAACAAGACATGCAAAAGTATGGAAATGAGTATGAAAACTTTGTAAACCAGTAGCTAGCAACAATCTTACAGAAGTAGAGGCTTGGAGGAAGGGAGATGGGGATTGGCATATCAAGAAGGTGTGGGAAGGAAATATAAGTGAACGATAGCTTGATGTACAAAAGAATGCTACCTACCAGTAGATAGAGACCCCTTCGAGGCATAAGCCTACATGCACGTTTCACAACCTGATCAGGCAAAACATCCAAAGAGGTAGGTACTGCATGTCAGAACGCAGTAGAAAAAAAGTTATACATGCCCCCATCCTGAGCTAAGGAACACCTTCCCACATTGGAAACTCTTAAAGAGTTCTCACAGAGGCAGGTGTGTCTCTCCTGGGCTCAATTACCAAAAAGCCTCAAGTTCCCTTGTATTACCTACACTGGCAAACTGCAGACAAACCATCCAACTTGGCAACTGTTGTCCCTCAGGTACCAGAAGCAGTTAACTGCCGTACTATTTTGAAACAAATGCAGCTTGAACACTCTTTTTAGGAGTTCTTTTAGAAAAAAACACAGCACATAGAAACACTTGCAGGAACAACTTTCTACAAGTCATGAAGCATTTGAAGTCCATTGGAAAGACTTGATGACATAAAAATATTTCTAAAACCAAAAGTCAGCCCAGTGACTACAATTTAGGAAAGACAGGGGGTAAAAGCTTTCCAAGAAGAAAAGAAATAAACATGTTGATGGAAACTCTTTAAGCAAAGGAACTTATTCTGACCCTACCAAGCAGTCAGAATCCACTGAAAGGAAAAGTAATATGCAGCTTTATAAATGTAGGCAAAACATGATTTGTTTTACAGTGTTTGGCTAAACTCATTTGCATATCAGGAGAAAAAACTTCTTCTTAAGGGTCTTGTGCACAGGTATGGTATTACCTACACAAACAATCCAGCTACTGATCTATGAACTTTGCTCTTTCTCTGAGGTTTTTCTTATTCAAAGTAGATGACTCCAAGGAGCGTGTTCCAGTTCAAGTAAGTTATCCAGAGACAGGATCAATGTTTCTAGCTGAAAAGATGATGTGGGACTGCTCTCCTCAATGCTTGAAGGCCTCAGTTATCACACAATACTTAATGTGATCTGAGCCCTAAGCAACAGAAATACAGATTTCTGGAAAGAAAGCATCCTTCAACATGCTGCTGAGCTCACTTACACTACAGTAGGAACTATCATGACTTACTCCTAACAGTTCCAACTTAGCTACTTAAGCTGCTCTTTGGCAGAAGTTGAAAAACACATGCAGCTCAGACCACTCGCATGAGACTTCTTTGCTACAGAAATAAACACACAGACTTTTCCCTTCGCTTATGTCTGGCAGCAAAAGAAAGCTATGTTCTGAGGGCCTTCAAAAGAAAACTGTTAGGTTAATAATGCTGACCTTGACAAAATTCAGAAGCTGCCTGAAGGTTGGATTGATCATTCAGTGGTATTTATGCCTTCTTTTGTTAGGACAGAAATGTAAAGTAACAGGGCTTGAATCACCACTACTCTGAAACAAGTGATAGCTGCTACAACGACTGTCTCCCTGAAGAGGTGCAACAGCAACAGTTTAAAAGGCTGACTAGTACACTGAAGAATAGGATCACTCTCTGAGGGTAAAATCCTTACTGAAGTGTGAGGAAACTACAGAGGAAGACCTAAACCTGGCAGATTCTGGAGGCAGAGAAAGGCTTACTGCCATCAACGCAAGGTGAGCTCTTCAGTTGCTACAAAGGAGAGAAAAGGGCAAAATTATGTGTTTATCCTTCCCTTTGGGCCTCCTATTACAGACCACATGAATGACTAGCAGAAAGGACTGCTTGCAGTTGATCCCACTGCAGGTGGGGGGCTTGAATAGTGTTGAGAATAAAGAAGGTGAAGTAGTAGGGCTTGATGAAAAATAAACTAGCAATTTCTTTTGACATATACATCGGATTTTTTGCTTTGCCACTAAGCTGCTTTTCCAAAGAGAAAACACTCATATGAGAGAAAATTCACAGATCCCAGAATGATACCAAAGACAAATATGGGGTTTTCTCCTGGTTATTTTTAAAGCTGTGGGCTTAAAATCCCTGAGAACTTGTTGATACATATGAGGTGATCCCCTAAAAAAAAGCAAAGATACATACTCTTACTGTGAGGGTGGTGAGGCGCTGGCACAAGGTGCCCACAGAAGCTGTGGCTGCCCCATCCCTGGCAGTGTTCAAAGCCAGGCTGGACACAGGGGCTTGGAGCAACCTGCTCTGGTGGAAGGTGTCCCTGCCTGTGGCAGGGGGTTTGAACTAGATGATATTTAAGGTCATTCCAATGTAAACCATTATGATTCTGTGATATGAACACCTGAAACTGTATCAAACCTTAAGCCATGAAATACACCTGGAAGCCTGATGTTTTAGGTTTTAGAAGGGCCATGAAAAATAAAGGATAAACCCAAACAAATCAATCAAAGACATAGGTAATATACCAAAAGACATCAGAAGACCTATGACTTAATCTGTAGGTTGGATTAGGCTCCAGCCTTATTGAAGTATGTGAAGGAAAGGTCACAGCAATGTTACTGCTGGACCAAAGTAGTCCATGGTTGCAGGTTTTTGGGTATATGCCACCTTTCAACTAGAATTTCAAAATCTAAGCATGTCTTTGCATAAGAGCTCAGAATTATAAGTATCCAATCTTTTTGAACAGAAGTTTCAAAAGTGGGATAAAATTGGCTTGATGTTTCTCAGTTTGTCACTAAGAAAATGGTAAGATTGTGTAGCTCTTTTGTGAAGTAAACCTACAGCCTTGCAGGACAAGTGACAAAAATATTATTTCTACCTTCCTGGAGTTACAGAACAACAAACCAAGTTATTGGCATAAGAAGTTAGCGACTTGACATTTTACGCTGATGTTCACTTGAGTGGGTATCTTTTGAAAACATCTTGATAAAAAAAGCATTTCAAAGCTCTAACAAAATGGTCCTAAATTGGCCAAGACTGGCACAGAAACAAGATTAAAGATGCCATACGCTAAGAATTTGGTTACTTTAGACAACTTACTGATGTAAAATTAGTTCGAAAACTACTAAGAAACCAAGGTTCTAAAAAAAATGCTTCCTATGCAATATTTGATAGAATACATTAAATTTCACAAACATATTCCAGTCATCTTACCTCTTGTCCTGAAAGGTAGTATGCTGCTAGAAGACCCCCAATGAAACGAATATTGACCTCAAAAACAGACACTTCGGAATTCTAGAATAGAAAGAAAGAGTCAATATTAAACCAACTCCCTAATCAGCAAAGGGAAAATAATCACCAAAGCAGAGGCCTTGTTTGGATTGTTTCAGTATCTAGATACACACTGAACTTCCCATGCACATCTTCACGACACCAAATGATAATTCTAATTATAACTTCAACTGATTTTTAAAAAGTCAAACTAGTTTTTCTCCTGCTCTCTAACCTTATCATCACCACAAAGTACAATTAAAGTTGTTTAGGGATAGTGGGAAAGAAGAAAGCATCTGCATATTTCCATAATGCAGCATCTTTTCTCTTACATTTAAGCATACCACTGCCATCCCTGATGACATTCAAGACCAGGCTGGATGTGATTCTGTGCAATCTGATCTAGCTGAAGATGCCCCTGGTCATTGCAGAGGAGTTGGACTAGATGAGCTTTGAAGGTACCTTCCAATGCAAACTGTGCTATCATTCTATAACAGCAAGTCTTCTGGGTTCATAGGATAAAGCAGAATAATAATTAGGTAATTCCTGTAATGCACTTTCTTAACCTGAATTACCAATGTGCAATCTCAAATTCAGAGCTCCATTTTAACATAGCCTCTGTTTAGGAATAGCCTTTATGTATTTAATGTTATGACAAGTAGTACTGCAACACCACCAAGAAACTCAAGGGAATGAACCGCTTTACTGCCTTCCTCCACATTAATATCACTGGGCTAAATTCACCAATATCTTGTGACTCATTTGAACTGAAAATTTAAGAGGAGCTAGATTGTTTTTACATCTTTCTGCCTCCCTCTGCACCCCATTCACTCCTTTGCCTGCATACACCCTATCTCATAAGCTTCTAATTCAACCCATTAAACACAGGAATGTAGTCTTATTAGAAGATTTTGAGATAAGGGAGATTTCTCCTTTTAGCCAGAAAAGTGACTACAATGTACACTGTACAAGTTGACCCATCCATTAGCACACAGTTCAAATTTATGGATATGTCTTTCCTTTCACACTATTTCTATGGCACCTGAAGCATTTTGCTTGTATCCAAAATAAATGTACTTTGCACATATTACTTATTTCAGAAAGATTCTATAAATAGGCTAAAGAGTTCCTCAAATAGCACTAATGATTAAAAGTCTGAAGTTTGAAATACTCCAAATACAGGTTTTTAGTAAAGAGATATTTTTATTGACATAGAGGTGACAAGAAAAATATCAACAGTGCAGCATATTATTCTATTTAATACCTATGAAGGTCATGAATCACACAAGCAATGGTACAGTGTAGAGTGAAAACAATGATTTCTGTTTCCCAGTAAAAGAATCCAAGAGGAACAAATTTATATATTTATAAACTTCAAGCCATGTAAGGAAGTTACTCAAGTCTGGTGTATAAGGCAAGTCACTAACCTTCAGAAGTGTTCTCTGATACACAGGAAGCTGTCATTGAAACTTAGACTCTTGGAATACACAGTCTGATTCTAAACCTACTTTGAGGACAACCTTCCTGGTCTAATGGAGGGTGTCCCTGCCCTCCATTAGTCTGGGATTCTATGATTCTATGTAAGTTTCTGCAAATTTATATTGAGATCAACCTTAGATCAGACAAAGTTAAGGAAGTAATTTAGTTTACCCTCATAATGGTACCATTATGTCTACGCTTTTTGATACATAGGATCTTCAGTTTTAGACTGAATAATTATCTGATATTAACTGAAAAAAGCAGAGTAGAATCTCTTTAATGTTTGCCAGATAGTCAATGTATAAAACAAAAGAAAAACACCCAAACAAATAATTTCTGAAATGTAAGCTATAACATAAACACAACAGGAAACATCTGCTCAATTCTAACTGTATCCCTACATTTCATTTTGTGAATTAATGGGTGGAACCACAGGGAAAGTCTAAGGATTGAAATACAAATTGCATCACAAGCTGGTGACAGTCCCCAAATCAGTAATAGGAACACTAATTGAGAAGGAAAAAATAGAACCATTTCTTCCATTTAACACTTCCCAACTCTGCACACAGAAAGAAATGCTGTATGATCAAGTGGGAAATTTTTGTGATAGATTCAGAACAGACAAACTAAGATAATTCAGATGACGTTCTTCATGTTAAAACATCTTAAGGACATGGAAGAAGAAGAGATTTTACTGTTAGGTAATTTATACACTATGGTTTGGGAAGAAATTGTCTTTCACAGCTCAGTTACTTCCAACTACTACGACCTAGTAAAGCCTCATTTCTGAGGCCTTGTCAGTTCTCACTGTCTACTTCCCCTCTCTTCCACTTTCCAATTATAAGCTGGACTTTGGAAATACAATATATAGATATATCTTCGCTCATAATTTAAAGTGTGAAAGGGTTGGGATGTTACAAACACAGAGAACTTCCCTAAAGCTTACATTGATACTTTATATCCTAAGTTTTTAAAGTTCCAGCTGAAAGACCTCTTCTGTCTCTCCCTCAAGGGGAACACTGTGAAAAGGACTAGGGAAGTGTTAAGGACAGCTCCACTTACCACACTGAAATCAAGGTTTTTGTCAATCCACTCTTGTCCTTCTCTGAATTCATCGTGAAGCCCCATGATATAAAGAGTATCCAATGCATCTACTATGGTAGCACCCATTTGTGAGTTTCCTGCACAGAAAAAGAAGGATTTCTATTACAAGTGATTATTTCATTACTTTTATTAAACTTCACAAGCATAAGAAAATAACCCAAGTGGTAGTAAAGCAAAGTTACAACAAAGATGACAGCACAAAGAATAATCAAAACGAGCAAGGAATTAGCAGCTACATAAGAGGATAACACTTCTCTTTCAAAGCATCAGTCCTCTGGCACAGTTTGGCTTCTGGGGACAAAAAGACAACTAATGACAGAAAAAAACCCTCTTCTCATTTGCTTTCCTAACCTGAACATGAGCAACTGTACTTTGGCACAAAAAAAGGACAGAAAGACATTCAGCTTCAAAAAGCTATTAGGAATTCTAGGACAGAAGCGTTAAAAAAAAGCATACGCAAGATAAAGCAATTTGTACTTGCAGTAATGCCTTGCGCTTCCCAACATTGACTACTGAAACAGTAATTACAGAAGCTACCTAGTCACTAAAGCATGGGCTGATGAGCACAGACACCCAGACCTTGTTCAACTGATAAAGCCACAGCCCCAAGATCTTCACATCATTGCCTGCAAAGGACCCACACTATGAGATGCTGATGGATTCCTCAACTGCCACCATTTAAAGTGTAGCATTTAAAGCCAAATAAAAATCAATGGTGCTTTACTCTAAAATACTGTTCACTTGAAACAGCAGCAATTTCAAGGCAATTGACGAGTGACTCATTGGTTTGTACACAGGAGACAAGATGAAGAGGTAGTGAGCTATTGCCCATGTTAGCCTTGACCTCCTTAGGCCATCTCAACCTAAGCTGTTGCCATTAGTAGGCAGAGATCTTTGTTTCTAGAGGAAAGCAAAAATTATCATTTTTGCATTTCTTTTCATGGTGTGTATAAAACTTCCTAGGCAGTAAAAGTAGCCAAATTTCACTGTTCATACCAGTATTCTATAAAACAGTACAATAACTTCATGATTAGCAATTTAATGACGGTAGTCTCCTAGCAAGTTAAGCCAATTATATTTTTTTTTAATGTGCTTTTCATCCATAGTGAAATCTCTACAGTGCAGTGTTCCTGCTTGTTGTTTCTATTCATTCATTTCTGGGTTTTACATGTTTAGAGGTACTTTTTCCCCTCAAGCATAACAATAACTGAAGCCATCACCCCATTGTATTTCTTTTCACATACCTAAATGACTGATACCTACATGCAAGCTTAACTATTTTCAGGGATTTTTTTTTTTCCCTGAATAATAAAAATTAAACACAACAGCCTCTATGACAAAGTAATCATCAGCTAATTTCTTCAGAAATAGCCATGCATCTGTTTTAATTTAAACTAGATATGGAAAGCCTAAAGTCGAGTATAGAACAGGACACACTATCTTTCACAAGATTAAAGACACTTTCTTTGACAAATTGGCCACCAGGCATACCTATAACTCTCAGGAAATGAATTCACTGTGGTGGGGTAAGTACTGTAAGGTTGAATGCCTTCAGCCAAATGACAAATTCCACTGCTTGTGCTGAAGTGGAGGTTGCTTTGAGCAGAACTACAGTTTGCATTTAACTCTGCACCTATTCATAAGTATTAATGTGATGGTTATCTAATTAATCACTTTAAACACACAAATCAGACCATGACACAACGATGAACTTCAGTATTAGCCAACAAGGTATTTCTGACCTGGGGTTGGAGTGTGTTATACTGTTATGGCACTCAAAGCAATTTCTGTTCCTTTATTTAAGTCACATTGATACTGGTAATTTCCAAATACATGAGATGTTTGAACAAACAGGGATAATCCTGAAAGTTCCTCTTGTAATAGTTTCAAAAACCAAAAACTTTAACTTAAACACAGTTATAACCACATCAGTAAACTCTCATATTTGACATCTAGCATAGGGTGTGGAGAAAAGTTACAAAGAGAAAACATTTCCCATTCATAACAGAGTATGGGTTTTTCCCTTTCATAACCATACTAAGATTCAACAATTTTGCCTTAAAGGACAAGAGGAAAGTCTTCCTGGACATAAACTGCAGAAAGTGTCATTTAAAAGTAATGAAATAACTCTAAACAATGAGATAATAGTCTACACTGCTTACTATCACCTCAACCAGTCTGATCTATTATTGCTTTGAATATAGAGAGAGCAGATGTCTCATTGTGGTGAAAAAGGCTATAAAACAATTAAATTATAACTGAAAATAACACTTCTCCTAGCTGAAGGCACTCCTCCCATATCCCGCCCAGGTCTGCCTCTGCTCAATACAAAGGCTCAGTTGGTCACGTTGAATAAGATAATAACTGATTCTAAAAGGGCTCAGTTTTACAAATGTCAGATTAGGAAGTTTCCTCTCTCTATAATTATAGTTCTAGTTGATTGAGCTCCAAATTTAATGAAGTTTGCCTAATGAATGCAAAGCTCATTCTTCTAAATAAAACAGAACATCCATCATGAGTTAATGGAAGGAATTTAGCAGTAAAATAGCTGAACTATTAATAAAACCATGCACGCTTTCATTAAGCAAGAGTATTATTCCAAAGGACTGCAAAATAGTAATTCAGATTTATATTTAGGTAGACTTCAGTTTCCTGGGATTAGACAAATAATACCTTCACTTGATAGCACATAAATCTACAGTCTGAAATATCCAACAAATCATATGACTAAGTGTAAACAGAAGGGCCATTAAAAGAAAAATAGCTTTTCTATTTAAAATTCTTTCAGTATGCTAAAGTGTTAGATGAAGAATTGGTTTATTTATACCATTTCAAAGTCTCACAAGAGACTATCAAAGTACAAGGAGACAGATCTTTGTGATGTGTTCCATGACAAAAGGAATATGTACCATAAGTATAGAGATTTAGAAAGTCTGATACCAGATACAAGGTTGCTTACGGTATTTATTATGTGGAAGCAGAAGAGGCTATGAGCAGTGAGGTACTAGAGAAAATAGGTGAACTAGCATAGATCAATTATGATTAGAGAAGACCATGAAAATCTGAGACACAGACATATTATGTAAATAAGGAACTAGACAACAGATTAAAACTCTACACCAGCAAACTGAGGTCATGAATTCCGAGCTGAAAAGTAACCATCAAATAGGTGCTTCACAGAAATTTTCATTACTTGACACACTGAATCATAGAATGGTTTGGGTTGGTAAAGGGCCTTAAGATCACCCACTTCCAACCCTCTGCCATGGGCAGGGAGGGACGCCTTTCACTAAACCATGTCTCCCAAGGTTCTGTCCAGCCTGGCCTTGAACATTGCCAGGGCCGGGGCAGCCACAGCTTCTCTGGGCAACCTGTGCCAGTGCCTCAGCACCCTCACAATAAAGAACTTCTTCCTTATATCTACTCTGAACTTCCCCTGTTTAAGGTTAAACCCATATCCCCTTGTCCTATCATTACAGTCCCTAATAAAGAGTCCCTCTCCAGCACCCTTATAGGCCCCCTTCAGATACTGGAAGCTGCTCTGAGGTCTTCATGCAGCTTCTCTCCTTCAGGCTGAACAGCCCCAGCTTTCTTAGCCTGTCTTTGTACATATCCCGTATCTATTCCTTTCTTCAACAGGTATACACCACAGACAAATATCACTACCTCTTCCAAAAAAGCACTTCCATAGGGGTTTTCTTTAGCCTGAATTGAGGGCTGAGTGTGTGTACTGGGTCTGGTTGGGATGTAGTTAGTTTTCTTCACAGCAGAACATATGGTGCTGTGTTTTGGATTCGTGACTAAACCAGTGTTGATAACACACCAGAGTTTTGGCACAGCAGGGGACAGTCTGGCAGGTAGCCATTGCTCAGGGACCACTTGGGCTTCAGTCTGCTTGTGGTAGCTCGTGAGTGAGTGTCTTTGCATTACTTTCCTCCCTCTCATCCCTTTCCTTCACCTAGTAAAGTATCTTTACATCAATGCATGGGCTTTCTTGCTTTTGCTCTTCCTATTCTCTCCCCTGCCTCACTGGGGAAAAAATTCTCCTTCTTTCCCTTTCACCATCTGTCTGTACTTCAATCCTCTTGTGTTATAAGTGTGTTAGTGTCTTACAACACACTTGGCATCTACCAAAAGACAAGTCAGAGGAGTACAAACCTGAAGGAAATTCAGCCTGTTCAAATGGAACTCTCATTATCAAATTGCACACTAGGTCACAGCAGGGCTATTACAAAGCCAAGGCAACCAGCCTTAAGTGGAAAGTTACCATTAAGCCACTTTGCCTCCAGGGAAAGTCATATACAATAGGTCTAATAGGTGCATGTAGCCATTCTTACCCTTCTCCTTTATGCAGTGACAAAAAAGGAAATACTCTATTACTAAGCAGAAAAGACAGCAGATGAAAGATCCTGAAGTCGGATGCTCATCAGTTCACTTACAATCAAGGTAGGCTTTGACTATTTCCTCAGCCAGTGCCAAAAATAACAGAGGAATCTAAGAGAGACTGTTATTCTGGTTTACAAGGACAGTCTGTGGATACCACCAGCAACTATATTTTGAAGAAAACTAAGGGAATTGGCAAGGCTGCTTGAGTAAAAAAACAAGAAGTCAGGTATAGTAAAAGCATTCGGGCTGATACAGAGGCAACTGCCTCTATATCATACAAATAACAAGTATATCTGTTTCAATCTTTGCTAGGAAATAAGTTATTTTATACTGTAGAAAGCGAACTTCTCTTCATAAGCATTAGAAAGCTGAATCTATAGTTAGTTAATGCATAGAGACTAGAGATCTGGATGTAAGGAAATGGCTTTCACTCTTAAAACAGCATAGTCAATGGGATGATCATACTGATGGACAGAACCATAAGATACAAATAGACCTGTGTGCAAGAAATAGTATTGTCTCGGCCACTCATATCTAGCTCTTATTTTTTCAGGGCCCTGGAGAGACATCATTTACTCGAAGCACAACCTATTCCTACTGGTTCAAAACACCTTTGATTGCTGGTGTCATTAACTGGAGGTGGAAAGAAGATTACTTTGCAAAAGGAATCTAAGACAAATAAAGTGTCAAGCAACAATTAAACTTAATTCCTAAGCTGAATTTCTGCTCTGTTCTGAACCAGAGAGCAATCCAGCACTACTGCCAGAGCAACACGACAATGGATGAGCCCAAGCATAGCGCAGCTCCTCCTTATTCCATCAGTATGATTCCAGAAACTGAACAGATGCAAAGCCTCAAGAAAGTAGCACACCCGGGCACACTTTGAACCTAAAAGATCAGTTATTTTTCACACAAGCAGGTGTTTTAATCCTTAGCAACAGGGTGAAAATGCTTCCTTGATAAACTCAAACTGACATTAAGTACAGAGTTATAACAGTCTTAAAGAAATAAATATTCTTGGTATTGATATTCCTGCCTGCCCAGCTTCAGAATGCCTGAAAAATGCAGACTGGGCAAGACTGTACTGATATAGGGAAAATAATGCAATTGCTACTCAAAAAGATTCAAAGAATTCAAGTTTTCAGACTGTGGCAACAGGATTTCTTAATGTGAGAGACAGTTACAGATGTGGTAGGAAAATATGCAATATGAAAATTAAATGCAAACAATTCTCAACCCGGTTTTCTGTATATCCAATGAGGCTCTGGCAATAAAGCTGCCAGTACTGCAGCACACCACTTGTAAAGTGTCTTAATGACTCAAAGAACAGGGTAATATTTAAGAAAATGAATTAAACTTTTGAACAAGAGTTTAATTACACTGTGAAAACAAGTGCCTCAAAATTAGTCAATGAAACTATGCATTGTGTACAAAATCGCTGTATTTCATCTCAGCTATAAAATGCAATGAATAGGCCTTTAAGTATCCATGAAGAAACCAATCACCTTTAACATTTTAGACTAATTAAAAAAGCAGAACAAAATCCTAAGCATGTTGATTGCTGAGTTGTTAAATTGCTAATAATAGACAACATGAAAAGGAGTTCTTAATCTTTTGTACCAGGCAGTATTTTAGCATATAAATGACATTAAATAATCAGTTGTAATGCTTTCCTTAATTTTACAAATGAGGAAGTAATGGAAGTGAAGCACTGAAGTGTGTGCTAGTCTTTGAATCTGTTAAAAAAGTGGACCTGCAGGTAAATGTTATTAATCAACAAACTCCACTTAAAAAGCTATGTCCTTAAGACCCAAATAGAAAAACTCTGAGAATTTACACCACAGTAAACTTCCCCTTCTCTGTTCCTACTCAACTGCTTCACTCTGCTCTCTGACTGAATCTTACACAGCCTTTCAGCTTCATTTAAAATTCATACAAGCAAGAGTTGAATGCAGTCCCTCTAGTACAAAGCCTGAATATCCTCAAAACTAAATTTGAGAAGGGCTTAACATACTAATTCCAAAGAGTTTCTGTTTTCTACATTTTTGCCCAATTGTCTCCTCCATTTTTTTTTTATTTTGGTTTAAAACACAACCACAAAACTGAATTATTGTAGACAGGAGGACTGTGTGCAAGCCACAATTGCGATTAATGCTGGAACTATGATGCGAGTTAGTGGTTAAGAGCTAGTATTAACTGAAAGACTGCAATGTCATGAGAGAAAGATTAGGATAAGAGTAGGAAAGGAATGAGTGAGAGGAGATGGCATTAAATTGAGTACAAAGGAAGGAATTGAAGTGTATCAGAAGGGAGGCAAGAATAGCAAGCGGGAACTGAATGGTGATGGCAATCGGCTACATACACGACCCAATCAAAACTAACCAAATATACATATCTGGAGCAACTCCATTTTGAGAAATCAGGAAGTGGAAGATTGATGCGAACAGTACCTGTGAATGATGGCTCAGAAGTATGTAAAACCTAAATACAGGTAGCAGCCAGCTAAACCCAGAAGCATGCAAAGCAAGATTAATATTTGACAGTAAATAAGAGAGTGAGATGTTATCTGGATTCAAGAAGAGTTACGTGGCCTGACTGCAGAAATTTTATGTATGAAGCAAGCTAACTACTGATTTTCCAAGCTAGTAAAGATACAATTTCTGACAGATAATTGTAAGATAAACTACTTTGTCAGCTAGGCAGTAGGAAAAGCATCACAAACCCCACACCTCTAACAGCCACGTCAAATAAGCTTTTCTATCTTTAGATAACAGCTTGGGCCACTTCCACACATTTTGGTCCAAACCACATTCTAAATTTTCTTTAAGACAGCTGACAGGAAGCTGATTCCAGTGTGGGAGCCATAAAACTTCATCAGAATGGTGCAAAACTTGAGTGAACAATATTAGTGTGTTAGGCACAAGCACAGCACTGCACTCACGTGGTTGAATTGTTTCTGAATTACAGCTGCCTCGTACATCTGCTGGCTCCAGATGATAGCAAAGAGTAGTTGCATCTGCCTCCCACTTTGCACACACGCCCATGGAGTTGTCCTTAGTATATTTAGGTTTGGGACTCAGTATGCTAATGCTTCTTTAGTTGTCATAGCATCATAGAATAGTTAGGGTTGGAAAAGACCTTAAGATCATCTAGTTCCAACGCCCCTGACATGAGCAGGGACAAGAGTCATGCCTGTTTACTTAATATTTTAACACAGTCCAAAATAGACAGCATAGCCTTAATTTTATTTCCTTATTAAAACCCCTGTTCTTAATTCTGAATGATAGGAAACAAGTTTAAATTTAGGAATAGCATTCCCACAACCTAAATAATTTCCCAAATCAAAACAAACATAAGTCTAAAGATTCCCAGTGGGAAACAAATACATTTTTTCCTCAGAGCAAACCATCTGGTTTGTAAGAGAAAAACAGGAAAGGATGCCTTTAGAGAGAATACAAATTCTCAAATTGAGCCTGAGCGTTGAACTCTAATATGACTTAATTTCTTCATTACCATTTGATGTAGATTCACTATAAGACAGGTTACAGAAATGAGGTGTGTTTAATAATGCCGTAAGACTTAACATCAGTTCAGAAACATGTGAGAAAGCCACCGAACACAGCTGACCTAAATGTGTTGTACATGAGCTAATACAAACTGGATGAGAAGAATTTAGTGGGAATACTACATTATTAAAAAGAACAGAAGGCTAACAGCTGCTTATGGTTAATTGTCCTGATATGCATAGGCACACTTGTAACAGTTTGATGGATAGCAGTAACACGCAAACAATATTCTTGGCTAACCACAGTCATCTTAATCTATGGCACCAGTACTGTAAAACAGCTAAGAGGAAACAGACAGCCACATTGCATCCTGCCTGCACACATTTGCAAGTTTTAGAGAACAACCATATTCTGAATAAGCAGCAATGCTTATTTAGCCATTCAACCATATTCTGAATAAGCATCTATGGCAGTGAAACAACAGTTTGCTAGTGTACAAAACACTATTAGCAGCAGCAGAGGACAGCTTGAAGTTAGATCAACTGAAGAAAAGTCAGAAATTTTGTAAAGGGAAATCATATCTTAGCATCAATATTACAGCCTTTTTAAGAAGTGAACTTGCATATGGACTGAGAACAGAAGGTATAGGAGAACATCCCTTAACAAAGGCTCTCGAGAAACTAACTTGACACAGTGTAAGAGAAAAATCACATTCTCAGATGAATAATTGTTTGAAAGATAGGAAATAGGGTAAGTGTAGGCAGCCAATTCTCATTGTGAGGGAAGACCACCAGTGCCATCCTGCAGAGGTGAATGCTTGGGCACATGCCTATTTATGAAATCATTTGGAAACATTAATAAATCACATGCCGATGAGGACTTTGAAAAGGAATGCTACCGCAGAAAAACCACTCCAGTGTGAATTTCTAGACTCCATAAGGAGCCTAAAAGATGAAAAAACACAATTATTATGAAAGGATCTATGAATAAAACAGGAAACAGAACAAAGTTTTAGTCTTGCTCTCCAAGGAGAGGGGAGGGGGGAGAGGAAAAACCAAACAAACTTGAAAAGATACAAAGAAAGGTGACGATGTATAAAGTATGAAAACACAGGTGTGTGAGAAATCACTTAACAGACCAAGACTCTCCATGTAAGACAGGCAAATAGGTGAGGGCATGGGCAGTTCTATAAACTCATGAATGGCAAGGGAGAGATATATAATGGGTCTTTTCTTTTTTTCCCAGTACCAAAACTAATCACCTTAGACAGTGAGCAGACATCAAAACTAACAAGTTGACTAGACAATATGGAATCAAGCTATGGAACCACTTGTAATGGGATATGGCAGGTGCTCTAAAATTCACATAAACTCAAAAGCAGACTGGACAAAATAATGGAAAAAATAAACTACAAGAAAGTAAATAAAACTTACTGCCTCTGACCACAGAAGCACTAACACTGCCTGAACTTCTGTAAGCCTGAAGAGTGTCCTGAGAATGCTGACTTACTGCAGGCTTTTCCTGTTCTTATATTTCTTCCTCAGATACCTGCCGTGAGCAACGAGTAATGATCATGTTCGATCCTTAGTCCAACCCGAAAGAACTTTTCTTGCATTATCAGAACATTGTTCCAATTACAAATTTGGCCAGCAGCTCCTAAGAGTTCTCTCCTAAAATCTTATCTTCCCAGAATTTGTGTCACTGGCCAAAAAAATACACATTCAATGTACAGGTAATAGTCAACATGGTCTCAGTGTAGTCACACATCACTGATTTTGCAGAGGACACAGCTGCACAGGCCTGTCCTAAGGCTGATTTCATTTACTTTAGATCTGAACAGAACCTGAAGTACAGAAACAGGGCTGATGTTTGAATCATTAGATTACCTCACTTTATTAGTTAGTATGAAAGGATTTTTTTTCCCCTTTCATTTGTCACAGAAAAAGGCAAATGATGGCTAGAACACTTGGGCACACACAGTTAAGATGCAAGCAGGTTGGGTTTTTTTTTTGTTGGGTTTTTTTTTTTTTCCATCAAAACAACAACAACAAAAAAAGCCAAGAACACATTTGTTTACATGCCTTTTTTGTTGTCATTTATCCTCTACACAGATTCAGAGACTGAACCCATGCACAGAAAGAGGATGTTGAGGAGAAGTTGTTTCTCCTGCCTCTTCATCAGGACTTTACAATGAGAAGACACAAGAAGTTTTTAGCCATATTTTCAAAAGCCTGTCCCTCACTCTTTAGGGTACATCATCTAGTTTCATCCCAGTAAGAGTGTTTGTCTCCATCACGTTTCCAAATTTATTGGCAAGTCCGCTGCAACTAAAAAAAACCCAGGGGGGAAAAAAAAAAAAAAAAAAATATGACCCACAAAGTCTGACAGCTCTGACACTCAATAATGTGAGCTTCAAAAGGAAAATGAAGCTAATTGGATGACAAGTATTCTGCTGTCGATGATATTGTCAGAGCAGCTGTGGCAGCCCAATAACTGTTACAATGACAGATGACAAAAGTATCTAATAAAAATTTCCCAAAGTCATTCATAAAATTATCTGTCATAGCATTTTCTTGTAGTGCACACAAGAAATAGCCTACCTCTTGTTTTCTAGACCACAGTCTGGATAAAGAAATGCCATTAATCTCCCAAGCTATACTGTACTTGCGAAAGGTACTGGGATAACAGAATCCTTTGCCCGACTCAGCTCCTCCTCGCAACAGCCTCCCACCCTTGCAGCCTGATAAATGCATTTTCCCCATAGGGCTTGGAAGTAATGCTGCTCCTGCTCCCCAGCACAGCTGAGAAATGCACGGTCAGATCTCCATTGCTAAGCAACACAAAGGTCTGCAGCAGCAAGAGCTTCCCACACTGCAGCAGTGGGCAGTTGGCAGCTGGCTCAGCAACTTTCTCCTGTGTCCTGGGGGTTTAAAAGCAGCCCTGGTAGCAAAAGGCTGAGCCAAACTGTGCAGCTAGACAGGCAACAGCACACAATCAACAACATGGTAGGAACCAAGTAGTCCATTTTCTAGTTAAGAACCAATTCAGCTCACTAGTTGCCCCAGCTGAATCCTTGAGTTGTTCCCTTGAACGCATCTTTCTTGTTAACCAACGTACCCCTTAAAAATTCATTTTTCCGTATGTGTAAAGCAGCAGCACTGACACCGAATGCAATAGACAAAAATCCCTCATAAAGGAGCAAACAACTTTATTTGGTCATGTGTAAGGGAAGAGATATGGCACTGCATTGCAGCCTTAAGGCTCTACTAGGCAATACGAATGCAACCACAATGTGACTTCATTGGCAATTTGCTCTTCTTCCAAGAAGATGTGATCCCAAGACAGAGCTGGCAGACATTTCAGCTTAAATTGACCATTTGCATGACATATGAGATGAGAGAACAGAAGAGGCATAACAGCACTAGAGATGCATGAGAAAGTAACAAAATATGAAATAACTTCATTAAATCTTTGTGCATGAGAACAGGCACGTCTGTATGCAAGGATCTACAATTTAAAATCTCTGTATCATTGTAACTGAAGATCTTTTCACACCCTTCAAAAAGTATCTAGACATGTATCTGTTTATGTATGTATACATTATCAGATCTTATGCAACTCATTTCTAGACAGAATACGTCCAAATGTGAGGTTAGGTTTGCTGAGGACAATGTTCTGAGTTGCCCAAAGATTGTGGTCTCTTTTTGTTCCTTAAAGTCATTCAGGTTCTCGAATTAACGCTGTTTTAAGCAAAAGATTGAAGACTGATACAAACCCACTAGTACAAGCTACTCTATTTAACTCACAATAAACATCCGCAAAGCCTGTGCTACAGTAATTAGTTCATAAGATACTGAAGTAAAGGATGCCATAAGCATATACAGTTTTGAACTCTGAAGCACATCTGGACTGAGTAATTTTAATGGTGTTACTGTAAGATGTTCATATAGGGGTCACCAAACAAGTACAGGGACAAATTATCTTTCTGTTTCAGATGGTTACTCTGACCTTCAAAAGCAAATCTATTCAGACTTCATTAGAGCAAGAGAATCCAACAATAGCATCAGCTACCCCGAGTCTTGTGAAACCCAGAAAATCTTCTGGAGTAAGCACAGTGTTTGTCATGCTTGTTCCATTATCTTATATGCATCAGTTTCCATCAGCCTTTTCTCTTCACCCTTTCTGCTCTAATGAAAACTTGACCCAGATGTTCTACAAGCCCACCTCTGCAATAACACCCTGAGGCTGCCATCAAATTATTCTAGCAATTTAAACCCAACAAAGAAGTTAACCTGTTTTTTGGTTGGTTGGGTTTTCTGTATGGGGTTTTGTTGGGGTTGGTTTTCTTTAGCTTAGCTGCTACAGCCAACAGCAGACCTGCAAATAAAATTTTAACTGGAAAGAAAAGGTACAGCTCTCTGTTATACTTACTACTTGCCTTTTGTATTTTATCTTATACAAAAGGAAGAAATAACAAATCTTGGGATTACCAACACTTTCAAAAAGAGGCAACTTTCATAAAAAATAGGAGCAAACCCCCTGTTTCACCAACACAGAACTCATAAAGGTTTGTTTTATAGATCATCTAAATAAATGTAACTATCTTTAAAAGCCCACCAATTCCCAGTCGTACTTTCTCAAAACAGCACCATGCTACTATGCTGTGACCCAGCAGTTGAAGGGTACATTCATGATTTAACTACTGACTGCATGGTTTGACAGGCAACATGTTCAGAACGCTTG
>NW_009940494.1:162451-195508 GCF_000696875.1 Nestor notabilis
TACACTCACCAGGTCAGACACCTCAAACTGGTAAGCGTTTCTAGTTGTAGGTCAACTAAAGCATGCCCAGTTTTATTATCAACGTGAAACTAGCCACTGTGGCAGCCCCTGGCATGCTTCAGTGTGGCACAGAGCAGCTTGCTTTAATGTTTATCCCCCTTATTTTCGGGGGGGCTTAAAGCTAAGATTCATGAGAGCAAAGCAGGCCACATCTTCTCCCCTTCTTTGATGCCAGTCTGAACACTGCTAGATCTTGCAATGTTTGGAACACTGATGTTCCTCTTGGCATAGACACAGACATACACTGCTTTGGAGGAAAAGAAAAGTCCTGCAGGGAAGAGTAATGGCTTATTTGCCTTCTAAATTGAATCGTGTTTACCTCACTTGAGAGTTATCAGTAAACCCTATTTCCTAAAGATTCATGCAGAGAGTTGCAGTGTCAACAGGCGATACCATCTCAATGCTGAATCTTGCAGACGTGCTGTGAATTGCAATGGAAGTACAACAGACTGCAGTAATAGCAGAAAATACTTTGGGTCAAATCATCTTTAAGGTGAATAATAAAAACAGGTTTTGCAGAGCAGCTTTTTATTAAAAATAGAATCAGATTTCAAAAATAATTATGTAATGCTTCTATAAAGGCAAACACCACTGGGAATGGTGTGAATGGTGTCATCATGGGTAACAGAGATTGTTATTGATAGTACTTTATCAACCTAAACACTCCTCAGTACAAAGACCAATTTTCACCCCCGCCTCCTTCTCATCAACCACCCACCAAAATCAATGACAGCTGATTCTATTTTAGACCTGGTATATACTGAAGACTATTATATTTCAGAAAAGTTTTTCATATGAAATAGCCCTGAAAAGAGCAATCATGACGTGATTGGCTAAAAATTAAATAGTATGAAATTGCATCTGGATTTTAAGAGGACAAACACTTAGGGAATTGGCAGCTAGAGTTAGCTGGAATAAGAGAATCATAGAAGTTAAATGTGGAGGAAGCCTGCAATTTCTTTCAGGCAGCAATGCCAAAACTCCCAAGAAAAAGCATTCCAAGGAGGAAAAAAATGAAGTAGAAGTCCTCCAGACTCATTAGGAGACACATGAGAAGCAAGCAGAGGAGGAATGGAAAGAAAAGGATAGAGTAATATTGTAATTCAAAATTGCTTCAAAATATTGCATCAGTCACAATAAAAACAAACATTAGAAAAATGTTTTCTTGCCATATAAAAAGAAAACTCTCACTTCACAGAGAGTCCAAGTTACAAACCAAGGCTGATCTAAAATGATACTTGGCACATAAAGCAACAGAATTGCATGTAAATTCAACAGCAAAGACTACATGATCATACAGGTGAACACTGTCAGACCCAACTTCATCAGCTGGAAAAATATAAAGGAAAGCCATAAATTAGAGACAGCATACAATTAAGTCACAAGGGGCTTCAGCAGAGATTTTTCTAGTAGAAATGAAAGCAGTGCCAATGTGCAAGGTAGCAAAGAGAAAGTATTTAAGAATTACTACACAATACTTGCTGGAAATCTAAATCTCCTTCTGACCATCACAGCAGAAGCCTGTCACTCCAGTACCCCTTCAGTCTCACACTCTCTTCTCATCCTATACTCAGTGCTGGCTACATCTTCAACTCTTGATTTCACTCTTCAAACTCCTTGTCCAGTACATGTGCTTTTTTTCTTTTCTCCTGAGCACGCTAACTTACTCATCTTCCCCCTGACCCAGTCATTGTCTTTATAAAGGAATATAAAGAAGTTTAACACTATCAACTTTCACATTACATTGAAGTGTAACAAACCAGGTTCCGGTACCTGACCAAAAACAATCAATGCCAGGCTCTAAGAGGTTCGCTTGCAGTACAGCTGAACGGTCCCTACCACAGGTAGGGTTAGTACAACAGCTAAGATTATTCTCCTATGGATTTAAATAGGCTTATGCTCACGACAGGATTGGAGGGAAGGGAGTTATTTGAGGGCAGGTTTCCAAAACTTGCCCTTACTGTCAAAATTCTATATTTTTAATGCCTTCCGCCCCCCGCTCGCCGCCCCCCCCCCCTTTCTTTCCAGTCTACAGGTTCAGCTACAACAAGTCACACATCAAGTAACAATGTCACTTCCACTTTACCAAGATCTTGTTTTAAAAGCTACTTTAAATTTCACCTGGGTCCTAGCAGTTTTTTAGCATTTTGCAGAAGCATTTTGCCTTGAATCACATTCTCACAGAATTAAACACAAAGATCTAGGTAAGATGAGGTTGTTTAAAAAAAATCATTTATATTCACAAACAGACATACACAGTTTAGCTTTGGCAACAATATGAACATATTAAACACCAAAAGAGAGTTTAGTGAAGTAATTCACTGAAGTACCACTGAAAGAAGCAATACACTTCTACCATGCACACTTCAAAAGATTTATATTAAATCAAAATTTGTTAGGAAGTCTGGGTAGACTTTCAAAGAGGGGGGCATGGACAGAAATGTTAAAACCAAAAAGCAAACAACCAAACAAAAGAAAATCCCCAAACCCCCCACCAAACTAGAAAACAGCCTACCAAATATGTTGGTGGAATGTCCTTTCCGGGCAATTGGTTTGAGCTCATTATGTCCCCATCCGTATTGCCTATAATTGTCCCAGGCATGCTTCATCATCTAAGAGATAGGGGTAGAAAAAACAAAGGATTTGATTACATCATAAAACTACTTGTACAAATACAATATTTTACTCCTTATTTGAGACTTCTTCTTTCACAGTCATCCCAGTACACTGATAATTACTTTGCTGATATTTCCATCTGTTACAGAAACCAGATTATACAGCATGAATAAATTTGGAAACAACTTCAAGTCTATTTGATTCAAGCTATAGAGCCTAATGCTCTGAATCAGGTAGTTTTCTTGTTCTTTCTTTTCCTTAAATATACACACAGACATTTAAGAACTCAAGCATCAGGAACTGTTGAAAAGTATTGGCTAATGTCTAAGACACTAATCAAAAGGAAAAAATAGCCACTAATACCTGAAGCATAGGAGGGAGTTATTTACACTGGTGCATCCAAGTATAACCATACAATCTTGCAAAAGGCACAATACATTTTTTTATTAGCAACACCTACTTGACAAAGATACACTGTCATACAGCCTCTACCAAAAGAAATGCCGGAAGCTTTGCTCTTTAGAAAGCATAATGAACACAGCAGTACAAAATTATTAGTATTTGCTCCACAAAACAGTCTCAACTCTTTGTAACAGATGTTTCCATCACCTAGCAAGCAAGTTACATCTAAGAAACAAAAGGTCTTGTGGACCCACAAGCATTAGTTGTGCACATCAGCTGCTAAGCAGTGCTTTTATGGATTTGCTAAAGCTTTTCAAAGTCCTTGCTTGTCGGTTACAGAAGAAATTCAGTGGCTACCAAACTGCAAAGCAAATACAATTAAAAAAAAAAAAAAAAAAATGAAAATTATCAGTTACCTAAACAGATCAAAGCAAGTAACAAAGACTCCAAAAGACACTGCCCCAGACACAGGAAGAGTTGGGAATAAGCCAGATCTAAAACAGTGGCCATGCAGCCATATCCACAACATCTTACATATTTTTACATTACACCTTCAAAATGGTATTAAAATATTGTTACTATGAAGAAAAAACCCAAGAAAATGTATAGGACTTAAATCACAATCCCCGCAAGTTTAAGAAATACTCTTTAAGAGGAGAAACTATGCTAATGTAACTAACAGACCAAGACTAACCCTTTAAGAAACTGATTATATCAGGGCAAGTAAAGTTTGCACTAAAATTTACAAGACTAGTTTTCTTATTTTAATCACAGGGTCACCGTGCTTATAGAAAACAGGATGAGCTGCCTAAAAGGTCAAGTGCAGCCAGCTGCCTTAGCAGCACTCCCTCACATAGATGCAGTTCTCTTACTGAGTTCAGGATATAATGGAAGTCAGCATCAAACTGCGTGCTGAGACATGCCCTGTCTCCCTGCAACCATTAAGAGATCCCTGCCTAACCTACACGGCTGTAATTCCTTCAACTGTAAACCCCCTCTAAATTTCCCATGGCTCAGTTAACTCACACCCAGACAATAAATGTGAACCACAGCAAAGGTATACGCACAGGCCTAGCAGCTGGGGAGCACTCCTGTGTTAAACCGACATCAACCTAGGCACAGATGTCCCTCTCAAGATGCCAGAGGTCCCACTCCTACTGCTTGTCAAAGTCAGCTCACGTGTTGCTTTTTGTATTTGCACTAAAAGATTCTGACACCTGATTAGGCAATAATACTGTATCGTTTCTTTTAGTGTCATCAACCTGCAACGTAAGAAAAAGAGGATGCAAATATTATACTAAAAGAGGACAGAAAAGCCATTTCATTAGCATTCACGAATTCCTTACTGTTTACAAAGCATGTATCAAACTGACCATTTCATAGCTATTAGAACCTCAAGATGACTAAGGTAAAATGATCCTCTCTTGACAGGCAACAACACTACAGCATGACAAACATAATAAAAGCCTGATCACAGGCAGAAGTTCCTTCAAGATCTCTTACTAACTTTATCCAGAATCAACCTACAGATTTTTATATAGTATTGTTCATCAACTTAAGATCACAGAATCAAGAATCACAGCCTCATTCGTCAGGAAAGGACCTCAGGATGTCTCTAGTTCTACCTCCTGCTCAAAGCAAGATCAGTTACAGGATCAGACTGGGCTACTCAAGGTTTTATCCAGTCAAAATGAGACAGTCAAGACCACTGTGAAGTGTTCTGCTCTAACTCATGGCTTGCCAGTCCACTTGGGAAAACACACACCTACAGTTTTAGAAGGCACTAGATGGTGAAACTAAAGAATTACTGACCACTCTGCTCTATGTGAGTTTGGTAACAGATGGATGTCTACACAACAAGGTGACCATGACATGGCAGATCTAACCAACTTGCTTCCACAAAAGGGAAACTGAGCTTTTGAGACCTTTGGATGTGCCAAATCTTTCATGAAGAATAATCAAATGACCACTGATATTTTATCTTTTTTAAAATCGTAAAGTGTAGGCAAACACCAGTATAGACCAGAACCAGTTAAGTCCAAAATAAGAACAACAACTTGTTTCCTCATGGGAGAATGTTAATTGTGGAATATTTCACTGTCCCAGTTTGCTTGTGAGAGGAAGGTACAGATTTTGCTACAGACTATTTAGTTCTGAGAAAACCCAAGAAAATTATGGAAACAAAAGGGCTAAACCAGAACACACCACAGTCTGTTTCCATATCCCCAAGAGAAAATTCATCCTAAGATAAAATTCCATTAAGATAGAAACTGTAAAGGAGTCAGTTTCACCAGATTCATGAATTAATGCAAAAGTAACTTAAGAATACACTGCTGAGACCAGAAACTGATGAACACAGGAGACTGACACAGTTGACTGAATCATCTAAGGTCTAAGATATGAAATCATCTTTTGAGGAGATTAAGTTCCTTTGATAAATACAGACAAATGTTCTATCCTGTTCCATCTACCTCCCCATGCAGTCTACAAAGAACATGGTGTTATAAGTTCTCAAAAACATTTTGACTTCACTACATTAACTTGTCAATTGATTTTTTTCCAGATGAACACTGGGTATTACTCTGGGACACAGCTCACTACCACAAAGTGAGCAGACTTCAGGGTCTCATGTTCGCAGATGACTGCATGTTACATACATGTGAGAAACCCCACAGCTCTTGTACACAATATTAAGTTTTGTAAGGATGACATGCCAAGAGATCTTATAACAACATGGAGATTTCTGTTACTGCCTGAGCTAGTAGCATGATACACTATAGATACAGCATCTATACTACTGGAAGCAGTTGTGCACTCAGAAGCTTTTGAGACATAGAATATGACAAATGCATTTGCCAGCTAAAAATTGAACAAAGGATGCCACTTTGGCTCAGGAAGTACAAGCAATGTGAACTCCTGATCTGAAAAACAGGATTCTCCCTGTGATTGTGCCAGGTAGAATTTGCATAGCGAAGGATGGAAATGGTGAAGAAGAGCCGCAGGTATAAATAGGCTTTTCTTCAAAAAACCCTGGTCTTTAAGAGGGGAGAGAGGTCTCAGAAACTGACTGGAACATCAGCACTAATAATAATACACAGAAGGTAAAAATACTTGCAACAAAACATCCCCAAGCCTGAAAGAACCCATGACAGAGGCATCTTAAGCTCAGTAGACTGGGAATAACAAGCTGGTCCAAGCATGAATCAATAATTGTGAAAAAGGCAAGGCATAGATTTCCATAACTGAAATTTCCATACCTGACAGCAGTTCATCAAAGTCAGTGCTTGGAGCTTGATGGCGTATCATATAAAGATCTTCCAATCTGTCCACCAGAGAACAAATAGTTTTAGTGATGGACTTTTTACGGACACTTCTCATCCCAGATTCTGCTTTTGAAAGCAAAATCATTCATAGGGGATAGGTCCAGTGAATATCAGTCTTGAAAATGTTTATTATGGGACGCACTACATACAACAGCCAGCAAGATGTTGTTGCATGTGCAAGTTGATAATTCTACAAAAAGATGAATTTGGACTCTGCTGAAAGCAAGCCAGAATGGCAAGAAGCACGGCATGTCAAATGAAAATGCTTTTGTAGGTACACCATTATCTGGATGCTTTTACTGACTTTAGAACACGTTCATAGGATTTTATCTTCTGTAGTCACTAGGAAATCAGGTTTTTATAGAGACAGAGTGATAATGATGCCTTTTGACAAAATCATAATTGCAACAGTAAAAGGAGGTTACAGTAATTGAAGAGAGACTTTAGTAAGGGAGTTCTATCACTACAGCAGCAAGTTAGAAATAACAATTCAAACCACAGACTGGTTCAAAAGCCCCTTTCCACTCCTCAAAAAATGGGCAGACACGTAGCAAACAGAAAATAAGAGTCCTGAAAAATAAGCAAAGGAAACAATTTACTGGCAAATTGCAATACTACTGGTTGTGCCTAGAAATGAGAAGCTTACCCTCTTCCTGCCCTTCCATAAGGAATGTGCATAAGAGACAGCAAATACAGTTTGCTTTCAAAAGAATGTGTTCTGTTTAAGGGTAGGTTTTCAAGAGATTTATATAAACCACCTTCAAGTTCTGTTTTAAAATTAACCAAGGACTTGCTAGACAATATCACTGCTCAAGTGGCAGATTAAAAATTAATAACCACTTTCCTACTGTTTGTAGAGAATATTTTTTGGACATGAAAGAATGATCTTTTCCTTGTATAGGTACTCACATTTCTGAAGAAACCTAGAAAAATCATACAGGTTATTTTATTCTGGGAGCTACACATCTCTACCTAAAGAGAAATTATTTCAGGCATCAGTCTATGACTCCTTCATGCATTTCTGAACACTGCCAATGAAAAAGTCTGTTTGGAACATGCTCCTAACACACACAGAAAGCTGAGGAGTTATTTTTTACTGATGAATCTGGTAACAAATCAATTACTAAAATAAAACTGGTTACCAAATGTATACAAAATGGGAAGCTTGTCCTTTTCTGTTGGCAGGAAATACTTGAAGTCTAAGATGCCTGATGGAACTCTCAGGCCAGTGGGAACTGGAACAGTAGATGTAAAGATCTAAAACTTGGAGAGCTGACAGCAGTGAACCAACTGCTCAGGTTTGTACAAGAAAGCCAAGCACTTTTTTCAACTTCGCGTGTCTTAACGGTTTCAAGAAATACAGGTACCCATGGTTTTGACTGATCCTGTGGTGCTCAGAAAGCTCCCAGATAATCTTTGTGAACAACCAGGACTGCACATCAGCCAGCAGAAAGCAGCTCCTTTCTTTCAGTCCTGCCTTCTTCCAGTCTTGCCTTTTCCATCAAACTAAACATCTTCATCAGCTTATCCATCTACCTCCGCCAGTTTTACTTTTTGAAGTTGAGAGACTACAACTACATGAAAGCATGCAAGATGCAGAAGCACCTTAGCTTCACATGCTGCAGCAAGAACCTTGCCTGTTCTCTTCTCCTTTCCTAAAATACTGAATATTTGCATTTTTGTCTGCTATTAAGCACTACAGTGACATTTCCAAAGAACTATTATAAACACAAGCGCTCGTTCTCAAGTGGTAATAAGTCACATCACAGCTTTTCATATTAAGCATGAAGTTGGAATTTCTTCCCTCTCCAACCCAAATATGTATCATATTACATTTAGCTGAGAAATAAAAGGGGAGATAATCACTCAGTCCCATGAGATTTTTCTGCAGTTCTTCAGTTTTCTACTCCAAATCTCCATGTTGGCAGCAAAAATTGATCATACCATTCTTCATCCACTTACAAACTCTACGTAATTGATTTGTCTAATTTAGTGCATGGATGCCTAGCTCTGTGGTCTCCAGCACCATTTACCTGTACTCTCCAGTTCCTGCCTTCTAAGCAGTTTCTCCAGGCAGGGACACAATCCTCCATCCCATGGCTGCTTAGTTCAACTGCTGTAAGTGATGAACCTTGCCAAATATGTTTTTAAAAGTTATATATATAATCATATCTCCCCTTGTTCACATGCTTGGTGACTTTCAGGGATTTTCTAAAGCTTTGCGCATCATGACATCATTAAAAATATACTGGGAAATCTCACGTATCTCTGTGCTCAACAACCCTATTCCCTGTTCTAGTTTCTGTTAATCTGCAGTTCATTCATCAGGCATAGGGGTCTGCAGTTCTTTGATCTCCCCTTAAATCCTTTTAAAAAATGGATGTCTTGTTAGTCACCTTCTAGTCCTCTGGTAACAAAGCAGAAGACAACAGCAGGTGCTAGCAGTGCAAATCAAGAATCCACATCTCAGGCTAAACTATGTCAGAGTAAACTATTGCAAGTTTCAGGTATTACAGTATGGTCTATGTCTTAATGGAACACACCATAAGAGGTTACTCATGAGCTACCAGTAGCTCACATTGTGTATCAATGACATCGTTACTATCAGTAATTCCCAGATGTAACATCATCAGGAAAACTATGTTAAAGGACATGCTGCCATATATTCTATGGAATTGCAAGAAACACAACACAAAACAGCAGATATTATGCAATGATAACTAACAACAAGTAGAATTTTTACTGTATTTAAGAGAATGCTCTTGCTTTCCAATCAAAGTCTCCATAGCTGCAAAAAACATTGTCACTTGTGTAATAGATCTTGTATAATTTAATATAGACTTCTCTTCCATCTAGCCATAATTCATTATTTTTGCTAGCAACATTTCCGTAGCAAGGTCAAATCAGGTATCTCAGCACCTTTTGGGCTTACCCAATTGTGAAGAGAAATCATTTACCTGGGGTTTTACTCATTTTTCTTTATTATATCAGGGAAGTGAAATAGAATCATAGATTAGGTAGCACTGGAAAGGACCTTAAAGATTATTTAAGTTCCAATCCCCTTGAAATATTTCCTTGTATTCTTGACTTTATTTTACATTTATGAATTTTAAATATTGCAAATGTGCTGGTTCATTGTTGAAAGACAGCTTCTTCTCACAGTAGTCTGGAAAAAAGGTATCTTTTATAAGGAAGACCTTCCCAAATTTGTAACATGCTTCCAAGAATGCACAAGTGCTGAAGAACTCTGTAATTATGACGACTTGAGTAAGCTGAATCATTCTTTAAATATCCTCAAATACAAACTTGCATTCCTTATTAGAAGCACATTTTAAGTTACCAACCAAAGCAATCTATCCAGATGTGCAGCTGGAATACAGCCCCATCCACATTAGGAGGTTTATTTTCATCCTTCAGTTCAAACTAAATAAATACACCAAGCTACAGACTTTCTCATAGACATAAATTGAAGATTTACAAATGTAAAATGAGTTATTTACACAATCATCCCAACATGCCAGGACACAACTTTGTGCAGGGCTATTCCTAACTTGCCTGTACTGGCTAAAGTGGTAATTGCACAATTTTCATTGTAATGTACCCATTGAAAATTAGTTTACCAACAGGCTTGATCAAAGGGAGTCCATCCTTTCCTTACAGACATTTTACTTGTTTGGTAAAAATAAGATAAGCATTACAAAAAAATGCAGGGAAACTTACTTAAAGTCAACTTAGTAGCCATCAACATGGTGAATTACATTTGAGAATGCAGAACATAGAGAATTCAAAGAGTGCAAGTAAAACCACTTAATAAACTATGTGTGCACATATGTATAGTTATACATATCTACGTATCTGTATGTACAGAATCAAACACTTATCTGCACACACACTTAGATACAAAATGTGTGTGTGTATATTTTATACAAAACACACACAGCATGGTATGTTACGTTAAATACTGAAAAATATAGGTCATAATACTCATTGTGCTTCATTGCTATTGGGATCAGTGCCAGAAGCAGTGAGCTACAAAACACAATGCAAACCTCTTAACACAATAGATTTGTATTACTAAAAGTTGATGTCCTAACCAACTAGAAATCCAAGTAAGTTTGAACAAGTAAACAAAAAGAGTATAAAGCGTCAGCAATAACAAAATCATTCTGAATTGGTCTCAGATGCTGGAAAAGGTCCCCAAGTCACAGAAGGCAACCTACTTGGCTAGGTCAGAAAGCCTGCAATTACAACACAAATGAATAGTAACTATGAATAGAGAAGTTATGCAGTATAAAAAGACCTCTACATGATTAAGTATTTCTTCTGCACAGCTCTTTTCTCAGTAAGCACACAAAACAGAATGCAGGTAAAAGGACACTTACTATTTTTAACCTGATTTCTTGAGAATCAGACTTATGCAATCTTGCTGACTGTACATATATCTTTTGCCATATCCATTTGCAGTAGCCTTTGAATTTGGATCTATTCTCTCACTAAACCTGACCTTTACAGAGTTGGAGGAACCAGATTCCTGGGACCTCTATGGGGTCTAAAGGGAGAGGAGAAAAAAATATCTAATGCTAGATAAGGTAGACAGACACAGATTCACAAGTTACTACCCCAACAGAGAAGAAGGCTGTTATAATCCAACCCTTTATTCCTTGAGATGGGCAGCATTTAGCATGCAGGCATATTAGCCACTCCTCCCAGTTCTGTCTTCAGCAAACTTGCTGAGGGTATATTCTGTCCCATCATTCAGATCATTAATGAAGGTGTTGAATAAGACTGGACCTAGAAGCAACCCCTGGTATACACCACTAGTTACCAGCCTCCAAATAGAGCTCACGTAACTCATCACCACCCTCTGGGCCCAGCCATTCACCAGTTTTCAACCCGCCACACTGTCTGCTTATCTAGCCCATCCTTTATCAGCTTCTCTGTGAGGATTTCGTGGGAGCTACAGAAAGTAACATAGCCTTACCAACGTCTAGGAAGACAATATCCACTGCTCACCACTCCTTTACTAAACCTGTCATTTAACTGTACAAGTTCATGAGGAGGGTTGGCCATGATTTCACCTTTGTCAATCCATGCTGGCTACTCCCAATCACTCTCAGGCCCATGAACAAGAAAGTATTTCCAGGATTAGCTGCTCTATAGCGTTCCCAGGGATTGATATAAAGCTGCCCAGCCTTCAGTTCTCTGGATCCTCCTTCTAGCCCTTCTTGAAGGCAGGAATGATATTTGCTTTCTTCCAGTCTTCAGCCACTTCTCCCAGTCACTATGATCACTCAAAGATTACCAAAGGTCTTGCAATGACATCAGCCAGCTCCCTCAGCACTCCTGCGTACACCCCATAATGCCCATAGACTTACGTATCTACAGTTTGCTTAAGTATTTCTTCAGTCAATTCTCTTCCATTAAGGGTACGTGTCTGTCTTGCTCCAGATTTCCCAGCGGTCACCAGGGCCTAGGATTCCTGAAGGCCAGTCTTATCAGACCAGACTGAGGCAAAAGAGAACCTCAGCTTCTTCCAAGTCTGCTGTCACTAGTTCCCTTGCCTCATTCACCAGCAGGCCCACATACTCTTTACTCTTCCTTTTGTCACTTGTGTACTTATAGAAGCCCTTTACTTTGCCTTTGACATCCCTTGACAGATCAGCTTGTAACGAGACTTCGGCTTTCCTAACCCCATCTCTGCAAGCTTAGACAGTATCTCTGTATTCCTCCCTAGCTCACTGTCCATGTTTCCACCTTCTTTATGCTTCCTTTACATATTTGAGTTTTGGGAGAGCTTCTGGCAGTTTTACCTGAATTCCTGCTTATTGGGATCGACCACTTTTGAGCGTGGTGGAAGGGATCCTTCAATATTAACCAGCTTCCTTAGGCTCATCTTCCCTCCAGGGCCTTATTCCAAGGGATTCTACAAAGCATATATTTAAAAAGGCCAAAATCCACTCTCCTGAAGTTCAGGATTGTGAGCTTACTTTTTGCCCTTCTCCCTCCTTTCAGGATTCTGAACTCCACTATCTCATCACCCCTACAGGCATGGCTGCCTTGGAACTTAACATCCTCAACAAGCCCCTCCTTCCTTGTAACCATGAGGTTTAGTAGAGCACCTCTCCTCATTGGCTGTAATATCATTTGGAGGACAAAGTTGTCATAAATGCACTCCAGAATACTCTCGGATTGCTTATGGATTGCTGTGTCTCCAGCAGATACCGAGTTGAAGTTCCCCCATGAAGACCAGGGCCTGCAAATATAACACTGTTCCAATTTGTACAGCACCTCATCTAGTTGTTATTCCTGGTCAGGTGGAATGTCACCCATAAAAGTCTGTTCTTTAATATTTACCCAAAAGCTCTCACTTGGCTCACCATCCATCCACTGGCAGAGCTCCAAGCACTCCAAGCTGCCCTCCCACATAAAAGATGACTTTACTCTCTTGTTTTCCTGGCCTGCTGTAGAGTCTGTAGCCTTCCAGTGCAATACTCTAGTCATGCAAGTCATCCCACCATATCTCCATCCATCTCCATCCATCTCCACATCTCCAAGCAAGATCCCAGCTCTGCAACTGCACAGAGATCCCTGACTCATCACACTTATTCCCCATGCCTCATTCATTATTGTATATGCATTTCAAAGAGGTATCCTGGCAATACACAGATTTCCAGAAATGGTTCTGGGGATTTCTCTGTAATGGTGCCTTGTAGGCACTTCCTTGCTCATATGCAAATACTGGGTGACCCTGCTTAATCCCTGTTTTTGTTGATTTTGTGATCCCCGTCTGTCACATCACTGCAGGCCCTTTGCTCATCCACCCTGTCAGTCACTTCCCCACAACGCTGCCAGTTACTTTCTCCCTCCCCATCATTCCTAGTTCAAAGCCCCCCTTACAAGGTCTGCCATCCTGCTAGCAAAGATGCCTTTGTCCTGCCTTAGTAACATGGATCCTCTCTCACAGACAGAAAGCAGCATCCCATGATTGTGGAACCCAAGACCCTGGTAACACTACCAGCTCCATAAGCAACTGCTGACGTGCACTGCCAGTGCCCTCTTCCTCACACCCTTTCCCTTTATTGGCAGGGCCAAGGAGACTACTACCCAGGCCCCCAGGTCCCTCACAATCATACCCAGAGCTCTAAAGTCAGTACATATGCAAAACTGATATCGTATGCAGTAAAATACATACCGACTTGGATGTAAAACTTACATATCCATTCATTTCAGCACTTCTCAGAGGACTCTATGGACTTTAACAATCCAAGGACACAAAACAAGTATTTCAGTGTATAGATAAACTATCCTGCATGGGATTAGTACAACTATTGGGTGCAATATACTATTTTAACAAGAATCTGAAATGAATGCTCAAAGTAAGACAATACTGTGAAACCTTAGGCTGAAATGAAAGAAAACCTGAACCCTGAGGGGGTAAAAGAATTATGAATTTTTCCTTATAGACTGGGTAAAAATTACCTTCTCAAGGAAACAACTCATTAAAAAAAGAGCACTATGTAATGATTACATTTAAACTGCAGCAAAAAAATATTAATATCATTTAAAGGACATAATAATGGATATTAAGTGCAAAAAATTCCAAGTGCTATGCAATTTGTATCTAATTTAACTTGGAAAGTAAGCCAGTGATTTCCGAAAAATGAGTTCTGTTAATTTCTTTGCATTAACCACAATAAAAAGACACATCTTAAAACCTTTCTTGAAAACTATACAAGTTACATACACCCTCTTATAAAAGCACTTTTTCCACCTTTTACTTAATATGAAAAAAATCACTAACATTAATACAAAGCTAATGTTTAGCAGCAAGAATAATTAAGATGTGTTTATTCTTTAAATAGCAGTTATTTAAAAATCATAGCAGTTTTAAAGCCAGAACAGCAAGCTAATATGCTACAGAAGTGCTTCAGACCATATATAGCAAGCAGGTAGAAAATCTTTACTTCTCAAAGTTGTCACTTTCAGAATATTAATTAAGTGGCCTACTCATAAATAGTCCTTATTGAAATAACTTAATTAATAGCTTGTATTAAGAATATAGATGAATTACACAATTCTGTGAATGAGCTACAATTGAGAACACAATGTAACACTAAACATAAACATCAGAACCAAGAGACATGCAAAAACCAAGGCATGCAGATTCTGCTCCTGGTTTATTCTATGACCATAAGATGCTTCCCTCCCTGTGCTCAGTAACCATTCTTCTTATAGAAAGCTTTCAAACACTTTACAAAGCTCTTTTAGTAGCCTTCCACCTTTATTTTTATTTAAAAAAAAAAAAAAAAAATCAAAATACGTATTTTAAAAATATTCAAGTGCTGCAAAAGCACTTCTTATACAAAGGTCTGTTAAAAAGGGACTTCACCAAGTTGGTTTTTGGAAAGAAAAAGTAGCAATAAATTTTCTGTAAAAGTGTACAGAAACTAGTTCCCTGTTTGGATGTTTTCCAGTTTTCCCCTGACTGCAAAAGCCCATGCGCACGTTACAAACTACCCCCAAGTCAACCCACTTCTATATAGTTTGTCCACCATTTGATACTAGTCAAAGTAGGCTATACAAATTCTTTTTTTTTTTTTCCCCTCAATTTAAACCACCTAAAGCTGTTCCGTAAAAGTCAAGTTCCTCAAATATGCATCAGAACACCTAGAAGTCAAACAAGGCATGAGCCAAATGCCTTCTCAGGATCACCTGCAATTCTGAAGCCATTTATGCAGCCTTCAGAGAGCTAGAAGTTTCCCTGTGCTACTTTTCTGGTCTCAATCCAGGCAACCATAATGTCTTGCATGTCAGAAATGCCATGTATGCTAGGTGTAGACCTCTGTTAGAAATACCACCTCCTGGAACTTGTTCTTTCTTTCCTAAGTCTCTGCCTCATCTACAAAGACTATTTGTATTAGTCTACACTGGTTACAACAAACAGTGAGAGAAGACCTTGGTGATGATCATAACATATTTCAAAACGCACTTTGCATCTCTGGAATTGCTGCAGCCTTCTGTGATACACCTGATGTTGTCAAAAACAGGTTTTGGGCAAAATACTCTTCATCTGACACTGTAGACTATGTTTTCTCAGACGTGCTGTATTCATTGCAACATGGCAGATGCCAAAATCCAAAAGTGGAGCCAGAGGCCAAACAAAAATGTCAATGTACCAACAATGGGTTCTTCAGCATTATCATTTGTCCACTCTCACTAGCACACCTTCCACTCCTGCATTCTACAACTTCACGCATCTAGCTGTAGAAGTGATAAGCTGCTGCCCTACATCTAAAAAGATCAGCAATCCTGGAGATCCCCTAGTAGATACAGTACTAACAAGACTGACTCAATGAAGGTAATTCACACAACGAAGACCAATTTCCATCATGCAAGTGTGATCCGGGACTGTTCAAGCACTGCGGTGACACTATTGAAGACTCATCAATACAAAGGTAGGATCATCCTAACTGAAGTACCCACTGAAGGCACAGTCCCATAAAAATCTTCGATCTATGAAATTACACTAGGAGCCATCAACAAGTTATGCAATAAAAAACCCAGCTCGTCAGTGTGACTCATATGTAGGCTGATCACCAAAAAAAGTAAGCCTTTTACAGCACGAGATTTGTGGGTACTGCAGCTAAGGATCACCAGAGCTACTACCTGGTTATCCTTAGTCACCAACTACCCTGAACTTCTTACTCACAAATTGCTATACTCTCACATTTAGATCAGCAAAAAATATCCAAAATTTATACTTATGTCACCAAGAAAATTGCCATTCTGTATTAACCTATAGCTCCTCATCTCCTCTCAGTCTGCATGCTGACCAACCCACCTCAGAAACGCAAATACTAATTTTCAATCCTACCTCCAATTCCAGGCTTGATCTATAAGAACTTTAGTTGATTATTTCTTCTGATTCTTCATTGTTAGCTGAGCTCAGTCCTTCCATATTACTTTGTCAATTCAGTTTTACTCTACCCATTAAATTCATCAGTGCCAAACTCAAATGTATGTACATATAGCAATATGTAGTTAAAATTAGGAAGCGTTGACAACTACGTGACCATGCCATTTACTGTTCACCCTACAGAAGACATTTTGAAAAGCAAGACCCTCTGTATCTTCTCAGAGGACACAGTTTTGAAAAGCAGTAGAGCCTTCTGAAATCCACAATTCAGTGCTGTCCTTTGGGAAACAGCCCTAACCAAGCAGGGTCAAGAGGGTCCAATATGACACACATCATCTTAGTCAGAAGTACTTTTGCAGTAGCTAACACAATAGGCATGCCTTCCGGGAAGCATTTGCTACTTGAGAGATTCAAGTAGTGATACAGCTCCATGATGCATCACTCTTATCGTAAGCAGTTGTTATTTAATAAGGGTGGATTTCATCTAGTCATTATTAATATACAAAGTAAAATACCAACTTGGGTGATCTACCCACAGCATGGCACACTCTCCAGCTGCAACTCCTCCCTATTATAAGGACAGGTACAACTGACCTATTTTTGTTTAGTTTTATGAGCTAATTAAACATAGATTACAATAAAAGGCTTTGCTGATGGAACTGCCAAGTGCTGCGGCCCTCGATGTTCTTTAATGGCAGACTCTGGGCTTGTCTACTTCTGGCCTGAACCCAAATTTTAGGCATAAAACTAATGAGATAGGGGAGGGGGGAGGGGAGGGGGAAGTGGCTTCAATGTTCCTGCTATCCCAGTTAGAAGTGCAGACTCTGAAAATGCCTGGCACTAATAATAGGAAATTGGCATTGCCAGGACAAAAGAGGACAATGACTCTCACTGCAAACCAGGAGTGGAAACAGTAAGACCAGAAACAGCAATTCACACAGATAAGCTGCCACAGAACCAAAAGCCTAAGCATCTTAGTTTGAATGTTTTACAGGTTGAGGCAATCTATTTAAATGAAATCCTAGGTTTTAGACCCATTTAAATTTTATTTTGAAAAGCATGTCATAATTCAGTAATCGGCAAATTTTAGCAGCAGGTCTTTATTTTCCCTTATATTTTCAATCCACTTTTTCAACATTTTAAAATACCTTGTATCACACTAACATATCGTTTCCTTTGAACGGAATCTGACAAAGTCAGGCTCTGCTTTAAAGATGCAATTGTTGCTGTTCTGTGTGTTAAGGACAAACCCACTTTGAACCCATATCAATAAGTTGAAGAAACCCTTAAAATAACTTTTAAGTTGTTATCCAGTGAAATATTAACACCCCAACATGCAACAATGCTGATGTTCATTAGTACTTGATGTGCACTTTTAGCTTACTGTTTATTGAAAAAGATTTTTGCAGTCCCCTTTTTAATATAAATCATAACAACTAAACAGCATATAAATAACTGCTATCATATACAAGAAGGGGTAGAACCACACCATCACCATCATCTTTACCTCTTTAATCTTGTTCCTCTTCTCTCGGATATCCGGGTCTGCTGGTTCTCCACTGTTTATCCCTATAAGATTTGGTAAAGGAACAGGGGGCAGTGGCTTGCTGTCTTTCTTTTTCAATTCTTGCACTACTTTGTTCTTTTCTGTCTGAATCTCAGCTTGAATCTCATCACGTGATTTCTTCAACTTCTCCTTAGCCTCTTCCAGAGCCTTTTCATGATCTGCTCGGATCTTATTTCTCAGACGTTCCTCTTCTTCTCTAGAGACACAAATGCTAGTCAGCATCACATTAATAAAAACCACATTGCTTATAATCAAAATGCAGCTTCAAAACAGAAGCCACATCCAAGCTGCATTACTCTAAGTAATTCTAATGACTCAGACAAGTTTACTTTATTATGTTCGTGCACAATCCTCCAGTCCTTTTGCCATGAACCCCAGAAGAACAGCGCACACATCAGCAACATTATTGTGGAAAAATACATCATTGGATTTTATCTCTCTCAGCACCTTTGCCTGCCTGCTCAAGAATTTAGAGAGGAAAAGCCCTACACCCTGTACTTCAACTACAGATGCATGCAGAGGCACATTTAGCAATCATTCAGTTTAAGAAATAAGATCAGAAGGGCTCTTCCTAGTCTTGTACACAATAAATACATTGTACACAACTTTAAGATCTGAAGTAACCACTATAAAAAAAAAAAATTTACAGCCACTCCTTTTATTAACAATAAATTGTGAGCTACAAGAGCTGCAAACTCCACCACAGCATGTTTTGTCTTGAATTCAGAATTCATTGTTCCAATCAGTGCAGCCCATAAACCTCATACATTAAATGCAGAGTTAATTATAAAGCCATTTAGGAATGTAAGAGCTTTCAGTAAAGCATGGGTTTGCAACTCATTGTCAACAAAACCATCATCATCTTGGTTCTAAGCACAGTCTTCTATCATGATCTTTAATGATCAGTAAAGGTTTTGAGATTCACATGCAAAATGAAGCGTGCCGTTTTAAAGCCTGGGTTAAACAAGAGACAAAAACGGCTCATTCCAGTCTCAAAATATTTCAAGGCATCAGAAAGCTACACATCAGACTCTCAATATAACATAACCTTTTCGAGCTTCTTTAAAATATCAAGTTGCTCAGTGACTAATGTAAGCCAAAATAGTTGTAGAGATTTAAAACAAGCACTAGTTAAAAAACAACAACCCACACTCCCTCCCTGTTTCCTCCCCCAGGCAAAAATACTTTTTCCTCAAAAAGCATTAGGGAGAAGACAGTGGATAATGGAAAGGAAAGCAGGCAAGCAGCAAGCCACATAATAAATATCAAGCTTGGCCTAACTGCTTTTAGGAGGAACCACTTGACCCATATTGCATGTTTTTTTCCAGTATACTGAAAACATACCAGTAAGAGGAAGAAACCATCATTTGGTATGTGAGAATTAGAGAAGTTCAGTTGGAAGGGACTCCCAACAATCATCCAGACCAACTGCAATTAAAAGCCAATCCAAAAGTTTACATAAAAAAAGGAAACCCAAGATTGACAACTGTTAACCAAACATTGTCAAATATTTTTAACAAACTTTGCAGGGAAAATATCCCAATTTATATTATATAATATATTCCTCATTTTGTTGTCAAAGTCTGTGATGAAGTGCTAACGTTTCCAGAGATTCAAATCAATGTTAAGAAGCTTGCTGAGGTGCTGTGTTGGAACATTTGGGGACATGGACAGATCTTAACTGAGCTTTGCAAGTATGGTAGAACTGGTTTTATTAATCTCACAGATCAAGATCCTACAATGTCTATTACAAGCACTGCTTCACCTTTACAAAAAAAAAAAAGGTCAAAGAATGAAGCTAATAATGAATAGCTTGCAGAGAGTTATGATACTATTGTATCAGAGCAATCCCACCAGACTTACCCATTTTGTACAAGGTTTATGACTGTTACATTCTTCTGCCAAGGGAGAGCTGATTTTAAGTCACGATGCAATATATCAAGCTTTCATTTCCAAATATTCACAGTTCAAACCCCCAGTGCACCAGCCCTGACTGATATCTCATGGACATCCAGTATATTTTTAAGGTAAAATTTATACGCTCTTTTCTCCATTCTTTAGCTTGGGCTCAAAAGCTTTGAGACTTTCAGGCACACAGTTTATTCTCAAGTTGACAAAATCTGGTATCACTTATCGTCATTCAGAAAATAACCTCCCAGTTTACAGGCCAACGTGCTTAGCATGCAGGGGGAAAAAACCCAGTACTGCAACATAAATGGTCTCAGCAAAATGCGTTATTACACAGTGTTTTATTGGCCCTTCCATTTTTCTGAAGTGCTATTAGGTTTGAATTTTAAAAGGTTATAGCAGCATTATTACCTTTCAATATTTCAGCACTAGAAATACAATGCAATGTTTTAACAGATGGACTGACTGAAAGGCTTTGAAACTGAAGTTCCTCAGCCACTTTTCTCAACATGACCCACAGCACATCCATGTTTCTCCCAAACAATAAAACACAAAAGACTGAGCTCCTCAATTTTGACTATCAAATCCAAACTCATTAATACTGTTAAACAGTAGCAGTGCTTCTCTCCCTCAACTGTAGAGCAAAAAAAAAAAAAAACAAAAAAACCCAAACTTTAAAAGCAATAAAACACTATTCTAAAGAGAGATAATACAAGTAACATTTAAGATAACTTTTACTTCTACTGTGACTCACAGGAGAAAATAAACTTCCTTGTATTTTTGCAGAAGTTACATTCTACTGTGGCAGTAAAGTGCTCAATCCTGTAACAAAAGCAGCTGAAATTTCCTATCTAGTGAAAGATTTGAAAACATAGATGTGTAGTCTGGAAAGCTTTTCGAGGCTAGCAGAGGGTTCTGTGTAAGATGCAGTGAGAGAGAATGAGAATGAGGTTGCCAGAACGAGACGCATCATTCCCCAAAGTCATATCCAAGAGACAGCACACTGTGCAGGAGCCGAAGAGATGGCTTAACAGAGGATAAGAAATATGAAGCCTTACTGAACATTTAAGAATCAGAAATACTTCAGTGTCAGGATAATGTATTTTGGAGGCAAGTTTCTCATTTTCAAAACACAGTTTCTGGAGGCAAGTGTCAGTCTTTACCTTCTGACTAGACCTACTATTTTGTTAATAGATATTGATATTCCTTCTCCAAAGCATCAACTATCACTGGGAAAAAAAAAAGAAAGATTTTTAGAGAAACAAGACAACAACATATCTCAGACCTTATGAAAAAGATGTTCAAGGAGGTATATCCACATCAACTGAATCCGAAGATGATGCTTTACAATGAGCATACTTTACTTGTAAGTAGAAAAGCCCTTGGTAAAACCCACTGTTCACATGCATGTCCCCAAATATATGAAAGAAATTAATGATGTACAAGTAGTTACAGTGAATTTGATTCACTAAAATGATGTGCTTTGCACACCTTCAAGATTAAATGCAATGAATATTTTGGCTTTACCTTTCCCTTACATTTTCAGTCCCAGGTGCTGCATACAACAGTGATAATAAAAGCTCTATCACTCTACCAACTTCATCTATTTCTAGATTCAAACTGCATGAAACAGCCATAAATTGGAAAACAAGTTTTGAACTCATGTCTGTTTACACTGTAGGATCCACGACAGAAACATCCAAAAGCTGTTGATTTCTACAGCACTATAATACAATTAGAGTCATTAAGGAGGTTTGAATGACAGTCTACTCACCTTCACTCAGCAAAATACCTAAGTATTTGAAGAAAATACACTGAGACTCAATAGAGATGAAAAATTCTAGCACTAACTGTATGATCAGCTCCAAGTCTTCCAGGAAGTGACATTTTGAGACAAATGTAAGAAAACAGAAAGATGAAGAGAAAGGTCAACAGGTATTTGAGAGAGTTTACAGGAGACAGCACAAGAGCTTCTTCTGCAGACACATCCTCTATGCAATTACCAATGATGGACAGCATGGGCTACAAGAAATGGCATATTCTACATTCCAGCTGAAGACATATTTTATCTAATATACTGAAGTATATGACCCTAATGGAAGAAAAAAGCCCAGACCCCTGAAGACCAAGACCACATGTTTCTTCTGAGTTCTTAAGCAACAAGAACTAAGTGAAAACACAGAATAAAGAGAATTAGAAGATTGGAAACATGTGAGCAGCTGACACACCCCCCTCCCAAGTCATAACCAAACACCAAGAAGCTGCCCATCTAGCATAAGAAAGAGGCAGCAATAGTTTAATGCATGTAGATAGCACCACATTCAAATACTCAGACTGAAAGAAAGGAGACCTCAGAAAGGCTCCATCTAAAAATGTAAGATTGGAAAGAATCCCAGCATAAACACATAAACCCAAATGTGTCAAACAGTTTCCCTATCCAACTACCCACCCAACCCCCGCTTCTAGGCAACATAAGCAAACTCTTAAAATATAGAGTATTTTGAGTAAATCTGCCAAACTCCTTACCTAACAGAAAGCTGCTGATTCCTTCTAGTGCCCTCCCCGCCAGCTTACTCTGAAGTCTCAAGACAGAAGTTCAAGTACCATGAAACAACAGCAGTAGCTACTTTAAAACAACCAGTATTATTAAACAAATCTGCAATGAGACTATCTTTTGCCAGCAGGAACCATAAATAGACTTAAATTAGAATCCAAAACTAGAAATAGGTTCAAGATTTTTTTTAAACAATCACTGTAAATAACCACTGCAGCTGCTTATGCAGGAACACTATGCACAAAACATCCCAAAGCTGTCTAAATGCCATTCACAAAAGACCACAAATGATAATGCTTGATAACCAAATCACTAACCAAAACTTAATGTGCTTTAATCATGCATGCAGTAGTGAGCCTTATGAACTTAAAAGCTACTAAAGCTTCACTTGCCAGGACAATGACTTTTAACATAAGTGTCTCCTATCTGCTGTGACACAGCAGGCTCTTTAGAGACAAATTGCAAAAAAGTAAAACCACCAAAAAATGCTTTCAAATTACTTTGTGAGATTTATTACCAAAAAAGGAAACAAAAATTTGAATGGAGGCAAGAAAACTGGCCACCAGTAACAGCTCTCTCATACTAAAAAGCAGAGCACTTGGTCACTAGAGTGAAAGCACCCCCAGTTTATCATTTGGATTTTCAGCAGGCAGACAGATAAGAACTGTTAAAGCACATAAATGTTTGTGTAAGTCTGTCATCCGGAAACAAAGCCTTGTGTGCAAATTCTGAACTTCTACTCTTTTGTCAAGTTTACTCTTCAACCAGATGCTACTTTTAGAGACGGAGTGAAATAAAAAGACAGGCACTAATACTAAAAAAAAACCAAAACACCAAACAACAAACACCACAACACCCCAAACAAATGGAGAGTCAGTGCCTAAAAACCATTTCACATGGTAACTACAAAAGTTGCTTTTCCTTCCAGTCTTGCAGCTTACACAATTTTATAACATCCACACGTCGCAATCCCATCATGTTATCCTAGTATATGGAGTATATAACACAAGGACATTGGAGAAATATGTAATGCTCCTCACTGTCAAGAAAATTAACCCAAATTGAAAGTTTCTCCAGTGGTTTCTTTCAGACAAAGGTGACAGTAGAATTTTTTTCTTGGAAATGGTTAATTTGCATATGACATAAGTACTGCTCCTTAAATGCAAGGAACATGAGACAGAATCCTCATTCAAGTCCTCTTATCTCTCTCTAACCAGTATCAGAAGTTTTTTCTCTTGCTGTCACACTTTCCCTTGACCTTATTCACATTCCTATTTCCTGCCTTCCTTTACTACTAATTGTACCAATTTATGCTCTGCTAGCTTGCTTCCTTGGTCTTCTACAAAGGCATGGCTGCCACTCTGGATGCCAGTCCTCCTCACTTCCTGTCATTAAACTTCTTTAGACCATGCTGCAGACGAGAGAATTAACTTACTGACACAGGCACTCTCTTTTAATCCTAAATACACCCTCTTAAATTCCATGTAGACCTCCTCCAAACTAAACTTCCTTCCTCTTCTGTGTAATAAAGTGATGTCCCTAATAGATCTGCAGCAAAATCTTAGACCAAGAATCCCAGCCTTCAGCCACCTTCATCACTGCTCTCAAACTCTCATCTCTATGATGGAAGTTCACAGATCATAGAATCATAATATACCAAATTAGAAGGGACCTCAAAAATCACCTGGTCCAACATTTCTAGGCAAAGCATGACCTAGATTAGATGTCCCAGCACGCTGTCCAGCCAAATCTTAACAGTGTCCAGTGGTGGGAAATCCACCCCTTCCCTGGGGAGTTTATTCCAATGGCTGATTATACTCATTGTGAAAAATTTTCTTCTTGTGCCCAGTTGGAATCTCCCCAGGAGTAACCCATGCCCATTACCCCATGTCCTTCTCCATGTGACTCCACGTCTCCATCTTTTTTGTATCCGCTTTTTAAATACTGGAACATGGTAGTAAGGTCACCCCTGAGCCTTCTTTTCTCAAGGCTGAATAAACACAGCTCTCTCAGCCCTTCCTCATGTGGCAGGCTTCCCAGTCCTTTGGTCACCTTTGTGGCCCTTGTCTGGACCATCTCCAGCCTGTTCACATATTTTTTGTGGAGCGAGGACCAAAACAGAACTCAATATTCCAGGTGTGACCTGACAAGTGCTGTTTCAGATCTGCTCTCTTGCCTAAACCAAATCCTCAGTCTCTTGACATTTCTTTATAGCTGCATGTCAACCTTCAAGCCAAATGAACTGTGACTTAACTGTTAATCTTCCTCTCGCATCTTTTGTTCAGCAGTGGAAAATTCTCCATTACCCAGATTGCCAATGTCTGGGCATTCTTCCCATTTCCTAAAACCTGACTACACCTAAATTTCTCTACTCAGTTTCCATATATTTTAAATGCAGACTCTTTTAACCCATACAGCTAAAGGCCCTCAGATCGTATTCTGTTCATCCAGCAATTCTGTTAGGATGACAGCTGACTTAACTACTTGCCTCTTTATATTTCCTTCTGCATTTTTTTCCCTGTAAAATCTGTAATTCGTATGTATTTTTCTAGGTGCAACAGAAAGAAAACATAGCCACTTCTAGATGCCTAAACTCATGGATTTCCATGCCGATCATTAAAGGCCACTACTGCTTACTACTCCTGTATCTGTGTCTACCCAATTGCTTTCCTTTGTCGTGTAATTTAGGCAGGGTCTTTGGAAGCAACTCTGGAAGGAGGATAAACAAAACCCTTGGGGAATACATTTAGCAAAAATTTCAAAAGCAGAGACTGAATGGGCACACAGAATGTGGAGAGAAGGGAGTAGAGTTGAAGCACATCCCTTATGCATGAAGAGCAAGTCCTCTGCAAAACTGAAAACAAAAGAATTTCTTACTATTGCTAGGTATCTTTTATAAGGTTTCTGGAACATAGCCAGAATATTCATAAATTATAAGGTAATAACACCCAATTAAATCCTTCATTAGTAAAATACACTAAGACATAAGACATCTCTCACTTTCATAATGACAATAAAAAGTACAAAACATACCTTTCAGTTAAGAATAAAACCGTACAGATCCCATTACCATATGTGGAATATCCCAGACTGGTTTGGGTTGGAAGGGACCATAAGGATCACCCAGTTCCAACCAGCAATATATATAACTTTTGAATGAAATTAAAAATAAAATACATGCAGGCGAGAGGTCATCCTTTGGGAATTATTTGCTTCCTATGTTATGAATGTTATATGATAAGAATTGGGAAAATTTATCTTGAGATTCTCTCAAGTGTTGTGACCATTAGCAAAGGTTCCTCACCCATCTACAGCAGCCATGTAATCCTAAACATCAACTCAGAAAAAGGAGGAGGAAGTCAACTTTAATGGCTTTCTTGGGACCTTAAAGCACTGTCATAGCTGGTAAAGTCACTTAAGTTTTACTAGTGAAGAAAAATAGATGTTTTCTACAAACACTCCAACAGCTGTATTCGTATTAGCAGCCAGGCATCTGTCAGCACTAAGAAGTGTCACTAGACACTAGATAAATATTTTAAGCTTACATGAAGCTTCTTAGTTTTGTAGGTAGATAGTATTAGCTGAAAAGGATTTTTCAGAAGAATCAGATCAACCATCTCAGGAAGACACAGGATACACTTTTTAAGACTACAACACCAATGAATGCAGCTTTCATTAGTGAGGAGCAAATAAAAGCCATGAATTACATCTAACACTTTACACAAGTTTTCAACCACATGTAAGCAAACTCATTCAGTTTTTTGTGTCTTAATGTCATTTATGTATGAAAACACATTGTTAAGAAAATCAATAGATGCATGAAGTTCAACGGAGTAGAGTTTCCAATCACTACATCTCTATCAAATACATCTATTCAGATCCTTTCTGCTTATATGCTATAAAAGAGAGTACAATTACATTTGCCTCAAGGCACCAACAAAATCAAAAGTAGGCATTATTTCAGAGTTTTTGCTGATTAAAGAAACGTCATTTAACAGCTACAGCTAATACTGTTGTGCAGAATATTAAGCCTCTGCGGAACAAGGTCTTAAATCTGATTGTCAAAGTATTTACCACGCTAAATTAGAAGGAAAAAAAATAATAATACACCTTAATTCTAAAAAAGGACACTGAAAAGCTAAAATCTTAGTAAAAGTTTATGAAGTTTAGGATCTCTTCATGCTTTATCAAGAAAGCTGAATGAGAAGAATGTCGCTACCTGCCCTTTGTAAAAGGATTTAAAATAGCTTCCTGTCGCCCAGCACCATACTGACTAGAGCATCAGATCTTCCTTTCCAGTGAGTGCCCCCCCTCCAAGATCGATTTAGATTTATTATTATTTTTTGAAGTAAGCAAGGCAGAAGAACTTCACATGCAGCAAGATTGGAAAATACATACAGAGTATGAGAATAAGAAATGGAAAAAGTAATTAGCATTAGTCAAGAGAATTGGGTAGGATAAAACTCTCCATATGGAAATGAAGAGTTTATTTTGATGTAGGATTCCAACAGTACCAAAAACCAGTAGGACAATTTTAATTGAAAACTGCAAAAGCCTACTACAATTAACCATGTCAAAACACAGAATTTTCTGCTATCAACCACTCTAAGTTGCTATTATAAAAGTTTAGACACATATACAGAAACACATATTCAAGTCAAGTCTAAAACAGGATGGACAAACACCTTGCATACTATATTATTCACTGATACAAAAAAACATTTTGATCAAGGTAGAATAACACATAGCTGGTCCTGTGATACTGAGAAAGCAATGAACTGGGTTCTCATGCCAGAGCAGTGCGTCATCTCTGCCTCCTATTAAAGAAGGGACTTTTACAAATAAGAACATTTACATATAGGACAAAGCAATCCTGCTGATGTTGATGGCATGGATCAGATACTGAAGCATATGCTTAAGCAGAAATGAAAGAAACCATAGCACTCCCACTATATAGCATCAAGCTCTTAAATATTATTTTATGGCCAGTCTACTACTACTGCCAAAACCTAAGTTTCCAATAGGAAGATAAAAACACAACTGCTACAACCAAAACACCACACAGACAAACCCAGCAACACAAGCCAGAAAGGAAAATAAGATTTGGCCTATACTGCAAAAATTGCTGCAGAGTCTGAAGCATTCCCCTATTTTCCATACCACTCAAAGCTCCTATCTTTCTCAGAGGCCATTATGTGACAACTTTTACAGAAGTTGTTTATTTTATTTTATTCCACGCAAAAATCAAACAGTTGTAAACACTCATTTTTTCCACAATGATAAAAACAAGCCTGCTTTGATAGCAACTTTTTCCCATGAAAAACACAAACCTAGATAAGCTGCCCAATATTAAACAGAACCCTAAAATTAGCTAGACTTAGGAGACTAATTTTAGATTCAAACACTTGAAAAACAAGATTACTGGTTTCTGCTACACCTTAATTCTCACCCTTTTGAACACATGAAAAGCCACATCCAAGTTGTATATGCAAATGCAGAACTAGCACTTCCTACACTACTTAACATTTTAACATTCTCTGGAGTGAAAAGGTTTGGTTTTTTTTGTCAAATATGTAGTTCTTACATAATTTTTTACCCGAAGAAAATGAGTCATGGGTCCATTTGTGCACAACATCAGAAACTGTTTCTGTGTACGCTCTACGGAAGCTTGCACTCCATCTTCAGCACTGGAAGCAGATGGGAGCAGAAACCAGAAGGAAGCAACAACAAACGAACTCCAATCATAAATGTGCATTACACACAGCAGCCTTGCTCTTCCTTCTTTTCTGATCTTTGCCCCCAGAACTACAAATCCTTCCCTTTTGCACTCCCAGAGGAGGAAAAAAGTTCCTGGAGGTATGCAGAAAGTCTTCAGGAGTGACTGAAAGAACCCAAATAGCCTCCAGAAACTGAAAAAGTTTGATGTAGGAGCAATAGCCAGCTAAGAAATTCCTTTTACTTTTGCACACCTACATGGCAAAGAAAAGGAATTTCTTAGCACATCCATGGATTATAGCATGCTCTTGATCAGGTAGTTTAGCCCAATAACAAATCACGTGATATAGTTTGACTAATAAGCTATGAAGAGTTTCCTAACATTTCACCCCAGATACAAGAACATCAATATATGAGAGAACATTTAAGCAAAAGAGAAACAGGATTTTACCCATTTACCTTCAAAAGATATAGCTTGAAAACTTTCCTCCAGCAGATATCAAAGGCTTGCTGAAATCACTATGTAAGAACATCACAGAGAAAGCTGCATTAATGCCTTGCAATAGAAGTGCTAAATATAAACATATCAAACACTTAATATACCAGTATAGCCTCACTCTCCACATGTGGTAGACAGATGACACTTCTGTGACATTCCACATAGACATTATAAGCTTGTTCTAGAATGAAGAACAAGGGGAAACATTTGAAAAGAATTTGCCCAAAAAACCCACACTAAATGTGCAAGTCCAGGAAGAACAGTAATAGAAAGATAACTCCTGGTCTACTCTTGTAGACCAAGCAAATCATAATACAGAACAAGAAAATTTTTCAAGCAAAACAGTTAGCAAGCAAACCTCTATTAACCCAACCTATATCATTAGCTTGATTTTATTTTGTTAAAAACAGGGCCTGAAAGTTTTCTTTAGTTTCAGGAAAAAAGTAAAGCTAAACTCCAACTGCAAGTGGTAATACTGCGCTGAGTTTTTAAAAGGGTTGGGTAAGTAACCTTAAGAACAGAACTAGAAACAGTAGAGAAAAAAAACAGGGTGCCAGAAAACATCTGCTCTATAGAATTGTTTGGGGGTAGGGTCTGGTTTCTTTAGGAAACCAAGCAGCAGCAATCACGAAAAATTACAACAATCATTTTAACATTGCAGTGATTCAAAATGGTAAGGCTGGAGCTTGACAACCATAAGAGGCTCTACCCATTGAGCTAATAGTAGGAGGCTGTCATCCTCTATCAGTTACTATGTAGGTCAACAACAGAGGAAGAAAAAAATACCTTGACAGAGGGGGGGGAGGGAGAAAAAAAAAATATAAGAAGAGTCTCCAACTACAGTTTCACATTATATTTAGGCTGACTAATACCTAGCTACTGCCAAGTGAAAGCTCCCACTCAAGTGTGCATCGGCTCTGCCACTTGTCAGTGGCTGGTGACCTGATTGTCTTACCACAGTGAACTATCTGAGGGCTGGTAGTGCTCTCCTGGGCATTTGTTCTGCGGTTAGCTTTTTTGCACAGTTATCTCCCTGAATTAGCTGATGGTGGGGTCAGATGACAGCCAAAGCTAATGTGGGTAAAGAAGCAGGAGCAATCTTCCCTCTACAGAAGAGTCCACACAGCCTTCCCTTAACAGAGTCTGCCAGAGACAAATGTGTAAATAGTAGCTTTAAGGTGACTTGTGTAACAAGAAATGAAGCTAACTGTAGAGTGCCGTGGTCAAAGTCAACATTAATAAAGCAAAGCTGAGAACTACTGGCCAAAATCACAGTGAGATAAATGGACTGAGTGGACAACCCACGCAGCGCCTTGAGCAGAGATCACCAATGCAAACACAGGCCATGGCAGGTTAAGCTTTGGGAAGTTGTGACGAACTCAGAGGGGACCCATCTGCAGACCCAACTTCCAGAGAGGAGATGACATTGCCTTCACTATTTGCCTGAGATAGAGAAGTCCACCTGTGTGGACTGGTAAGAGGATATACCTAGATGCTTAAGAGTTGCTCTCCATCAGCATGGGTCCCCTTTCCTGATCACCAATCAGATAGTGCACAAGAACACAGCTTCCCTGGTGTTGCTGTAATGAGTCACTGGTGACTAAAAAATTAATGGTTCTGTAGAAACAAGACAACCAGCATGTGAAGGATGCTGTATGTCCACACACACTGCTGATTTATTAGGTTAAAGAATGATTGTGTATGAGTGCAGCATTAATAACAATCAACAATAATAGTTGGTATATTGGTTTATGGAATAAAGGATGACTCTATATTCCTTGTGTGGGTCACCATCTCTGTGGCAAATCACTCAGTTTCAGGGCTTTAGTTGCCCTACAAAAGCAAGCTCCCTTACTCCTTATGCCAGTACTCAGATCAGGCAACAAGCCAGTCAGCCAGCAGTGAGCTGAGCCATCAGGTCTCCTAACTGGCTGACTGTCCAAACGCTGCTGTCGGGGGAAGGATATAAGCAAAATTAAATGGCTGAGGACACAGCAGAACAGGGCATGAGCTTCAAATGTTACAGACCTGTATGTTCAGGGATGTTAAATTAGAGCCCGAGCTATAAGGAGCATGTTCTCTGCACAGACTCACATGGTCATCAACTAGTCATTCCCTCCTCTACCATCACCTCTATCCCCTCACTCAGCCATCTGGTTTCCTCTTCTCTAGTCTATCCTGATGATACTGCTTCCTCGATCAAGTAAGAGTCACTCCCTACCACCCTAAATTTCATTTATGCCTTACTGAGCACCAACTTGCTTTGGATATCTCCTCTCCCCAAGGCCATTCTGCTTAGTCTTTGATATCTCACTTAGCCAATGCCCACCTCTTCTTATACATCAGGACAACACTGATCTTATTCTTAGGGAAAAAGGCGAAGAAAGCAAAAAGCACTCTTTCACAGTCATCCCACCCCTTTTGATTTGCTCTGTGCGTAGTTCCCATCTCCAGCTTTCAAAGAAAGAAATTAATTGCTCCTCCTCACCACCACCAAGGCTCTCTGCCAGCCCTGGCTCAAATTCCCCATCTAGGTTCCTGTTCCTTATCAGGCACTTAATTCCTTTCGCCCACTCCCTATACTGGGAAAATGAGAATTATATTAACTGAAGCAATGCTCTCTTCCTGAGGTCTGTGTTCAAAAGGGGTACTGCAGTAAGCATGGTAGCTCCCTCCTTTTACACCACAGGTCTTCTGAGCAGCCTGATCTCGGGCAGTAAAACCCCACTCTCACCACCTGAAGAAAAACAGCTGGACAGAATTAGCTAGTTAAAGCAACAGACATTAGTATGGTCTTAGTCTAAAAATTCTCAATTGTTCAAATATAAAATAAGTTGACAGCAAAAATACACGTAAAGAGATAAAAGCCATCACAAAGTGAAAGTAGCAAATATCAGATAATGTAGACTCAGAGATGGCAAACTTTCAGGTAAGCAGATGGTACTAGACTTCTCTGCACAGGAAACCCTCTGGCAGGTCCTACAGAGCTCTAAGGAAGTGACTACCCTCACACAGATGTTCTGTTGACACATGCTACCACATTTCCATAACGCTATTTTACTCACCCAGCCAGAGTTGCTTTGCACATCCCAGAAGCAACACTGCTTAAAATACATCTTGGAAATTCACGCATACTGCTCAGATTTATCGTCCTGCTCTATCTGTAATTGTTACCATATAGCTATATGGCAAACTGATACCTGTTCGTCAATGCATTTAAAAATAGTAGGTAACATTCATGGCACCGTAAGCCATGGACTAAAACGTATGGCAAAGACCTTGAAAGTGAACAAGAGGGGGAAAACCCTGGGATCCACCATATGAGACTGATACAAGCTGATTATATGGGAACAATACTACTTAGGGGCGTGTAGCTTAGTCCAAACACAGATCTACAGCAATTTCTCTTGACTTGCTCCTCTCACTACCAAGAAACATTTATGCACAACCCTTGTGTCTAATACAGCATCAGTGCTAGTCAGCCTTGCTGTGGCATGGGAGCAGCATTTGATTTGTCTGAAAGACACAGATGAGCACCTTACACTGCAGGATTAGCAGGACCACAACAGCCATCAGTGCTCCTGTCCTATGTGGTAGCAGTTTAGAACTTAGACCTGCTTCACAGAAATTGAAAGAATTATGGGGCAAACAACAGGGGAAAAGACTAATTCGAACTCGGTCTCAGAATAACAATAGCTATCAGAAGTTATTTCATGATGTGTCATGAGAAAATCCCTGACAGGGCAGGAGTTGCAGTCATTGTTCTGTTAAGCACAGTCCTTACTTATTTCAGGGGAAAAAACCAAATACATATAGCACTTATACTGTGATTCAAAAAGATTTCATACAAGAGGACACAGACTGCGCTGTGGATATACTTTTAACAGTAATATTGGATTAATTAAAACAGAAATACTCTATAAAGGTCTTCTCCCATACAGCCCCACTAGGACTGGCTAGAAGAGCAGCAAAGCTTTGTATCTCGCAGCTTGGCAAATCAGCCAAAATAGTTACTAAAGATAGTGCAACAAAACACCTGGAAATCATGACATGTGGTCTAATCTGCACTGTATAACAGAGCAAACCCGTATCTCTTTATTCCCGGAGTTCTTTAATCTTGTCAATTAAGCAGATGATGAAAGACAACTGTGTGCCAAATTATTTAGCCTTCTGTCCTGGGAATCAGCAGTCATTTTTTTCTCCTTCTTAGTAGCTGATGCAGTGCTGTGATTTTGACTTTCAGTCTGGGAACAACGCTGATAACACCGATGTTTTTAGTTGTTGCTCAGTAATGTTTACTCCGACCAAGAACTTTCTCAGTCTCATGCTCTGCCAGGGAGGAGGGGAAGCCGGGAGGAAGCAGAGACAGGACACCTGACCCAAACTGGCCAAAGGGGTATTCCATACCACAGCACGTCATGCCCAGCATAGAAACTGGGGAGACTTACTCGGAAGGCCAGATTGTTGCTCGGGTTGGGCTCGGTATCGGTCGGCGGG
>NW_009940495.1:0-18368 GCF_000696875.1 Nestor notabilis
GGGTGAACCGACCGAGTGCGGCCGGGGAGCAACTAGGAATGAAGTGCCACTTTCCCACTCTCGAGAGGGGAGATGCGGTGGGGGGAACTTGCTTGCAGACCGGTCATTAAGCAGGAGAAACTTGCCGTAGAGGAAAGGCCGCGTTTCTCAGAGCTGCTGCATGCATGAGCAAAAGTGTGCTATGGTAGGAAATAAGCTTGATTTAGAATTGTAAACGGAGTCGTTTAATTGAGCTTTTCTTTACGTAAAAGGAAATGGAGGCCTCGAGAAAATCAGTTCTCTGGAGGTTAGAGCCTGTGTGAGCGTCTATGGGGCAGAGTGACCTGGAGGTCTTGGGTGCCGATTTGCTGGCGGAGGCGAGGGGAGTAGTGTGCATGCATTCCTGGGCATGCAATCCACGATCAAAGAGGCAGACGTTACAAAGACTTCCTTAAAGTCGTAGGCCCACGTTGCTGCACGTAAACGTCTTGTGGTACACTTGAAAACCCTTCTTTTTGGGTATGGCCCTTGTGAACCATTACTGTTGCTTCGAAACTTGATGTCTAGGACTTTGTATCTTGCATGTCTGTTTATTTAAATTGTATATTGTGGTTTATGGACACGTCAGTGATAAAAGCTAATTTTCTTTTTCTTAAGTTATCTAGTCAGAAAGAAGTTACCGCAAGAGTTGTTCAGAGACTGTGTGAAAAAAGAAAGAAGAATGTCCTCGCGTATGGATACTCCTTACTGGATGAAAACAGTTCTCATTTCCAAGTCATGCCGTCTTCACGTATATACAGCTACCTATCCAATACTGGAACAGAAACGACTTGTACTAATGGCCTCTGGGAAACACTGCTGAGCAGAATAGGGGACGATGTGATGATGTATTTATTGGAACATTGCGCAATCTTTATGCAGGTTCCTCCTAGTAATTGTTACCAAGTCTGTGGGCAACCAATTTATGAACTTATTTCACGTAATGTAGACTCGCCGTCTGTGTTTGTTAAACAAAGGTTTTCAAAGCGTAAGCGTAGTAGCTTGCTTGACTATATGCAAAGAAGGCTCATGTTTCATAGACAGTATCTTTCAAAGTCACATTGGTGGAAAAGCAGACAAAGACTTGACGCTAATGTCTCCAGCATGGGAAGTAAAGAAAATAGCAAGATACGAAGCTTAGTGTCCAGTCAGCAGCATTCTGCAAAAGCTGTTTCTAAAGCAAGTAAGCAGATTGAAATGGTTACTGAGCACCTGGAAACACAGAGTAGCTCCAGTTTGTATTTGTCAGCTATGTCACCATCTTTAAAAAGGAAGCTTAATAGGGAACAACTTGAAATTCCAGCTAAGAGAACAAAAGTAGAGGAGAAAGTAGGAGAGGAAAAGGTTTGTAATCTCACTCTTGATGTTAACCAAAGTAGTTCCGAGAGATGTGGAATTGGGTGTGTGGCATCACAGTCTGTAAGTCTCATTAAAAAAAGGCACATTTCTCAAAGAAGTAATAGTGATATGTCTGGTCCTTCTTTAGTTCACACATCTCGTGATGCGAAGACGTTTGTGGTACATGAAAGCGCTCTTTCACGAGGAGTTCAGAGTAACAAACCTTTGAAGTCCAGCACTGAAGTGCAAGCAGAATCCTGTAGGAAAGGAGTAGAGGTGCATATGCATGAATCTCAGTTGGATTCTGTACAAATTAAACCTGTGGAGGGTATTTCTTCAAAATGCAGAAGGCAGGAAAGTCCCATAGGTCATTTGGCAAAGAAGTTACCAAATACGCTCTTGCGTTCTGCAGTGTACATTGACAAGAAGCTGCTTCTCTATTCTCGCAGGAGTTCCCAAGAATGTTTTCCTAAATCGTTTTTACTGAATCGCTTGCAGGGCTGTCAGGCAGGTGGAAGACAGCTTATAGAAACTATATTCTTAAGCCAAAATCTGTTGCAGCAAAAACGCAACCGAAGCCTGCTGCGTCGCAACTGGAGAAAGAAGAGGTTGCCCAAGCGCTATTGGCAGATGAGACATATGTTTCAGAAGCTGCTAAAAAACCACGGGAAGTGCCCTTACTTAGCTATCTTGAAAAAAAATTGCCCTGCTCAGATATCTGAAGCCAGTGTGAGAAAAACTGAGCTGCCTTGTGGGGTAGCCTTGCCTGGGGAAGCAGCGGTTCCCGAACAAGCAGAACAGTTTGGGAAAGAGCTTGCTAAGCGTGCGACAAGCAGCAGATGTAAATCTGGTCACATTGATGTGCCAGACAATTTATGCGCTCCTCTTGCAAAATCTGTGTGTGGGAAGTCACGGAGTGAGGAGCAGAACCCAGGAGAGGCGTGTGATTCCGCCCTCAGGAAGCTCCTCAGGCAGCACAGCAGCCACTGGCAGGGGGACAAATTGTGAGGGAGTGCCTGGAGCGGGTTATCCCCGCTGAGCTTTGGGGTTCAAACCATAACAAGTGCCGGTTCTTAAAAAACGTGAAGGTGTTCATTTCCATGGGGAAGTTTGCTAAGCTTTCACTGAAGGTGTTGATGTGGAAGATGCGAGTGAATGACTGCACGTGGCTTCGTCTAGGTAAAGGTACTTCTTACATTAAAGAACTAAGTGGGGGGGGTTACAGTAAAGGCCTAGGGGGGGGGGGGGGGTGTCAGACGTCTGATGTTCATGTTTATGGTGGGAAGGGGGTGGTATTGAATATGGGTTCAGAATTGTTGAGTTCATTGGTAATAACCATAGCTAAGAGAGCAAACCTATTAGTGTTTGTAATTAAAAATGGAAGAACACTTAAGTCTGTCTTCTTTCCAAAACCTGAAGTTTTCGTTGTTTTCATTCATGCTTTTTTGCGTTTAATAGGATGACATTTTCATAAACATGAATTCAGAACCTGAGCCTTTTGGAAAAAGCTATTTCCCTTGCACCCCTATCCTCCAAATTGCAGTAACTCGAAGTTCATAGAAGTATCACCTAAGCGTTTAAGAACAAATGCAGTCTGCCTATTGGTTACCCTAAGCCTTCAGAAAGAACTAAAGGCAGATAAAGACACTTGTAGCAGCATGTGTCCCTCTGCAATGGGAGTGAACCTTCATCCCACAGTTTGGTTTTTTTGCCACTTACGTCAACCCTGTGAGAAAGATGTGAATATGGGACTCATGCAGTAGGGGGGTCGCCCACCATCTGTCACCTTTCTAGAGCCCTTTTCTAAGAACAAGAGACCCTTACTGAGCATTTCTTCGGGCTGGGTAATTGGTGATGCAGAGGTCACTGGCATTAGCTGATTGCTCCAAATTCTGTGTGAATCCCTTCAGTTTAGTCCTCCTTTCAGATGACAGGTAAATCTTGCTTCTCTGAAAAGTCTTTCTTCAGACACTGTTCTAAGACTTAAATCCGGGCTGAAGCTGTGGTTCTGTGGTTGTCTGCTGAAGGATCTAATGCATATTGTAATTTTTCTGTGCTTCCATTCTCCATCTGTATAGAACGTAGATTGCACTTCCATGACTGATGTGCTTGCAGTATTTATTCTTACCTGGTAATGTACTTAGATCCTACAGTAATGTGTGCTGAAAAGGCTATTCCTTTTTAAAAGGTGCAGTAGGATTCTGAAATTACTACAGGTTCTTTGTAATGTAGGAGGACAATAAAAAGTCTGATGTTTGAGAACTGCTGTCAAAAAGAGAAGAGGTTACACTTCATAAGAAATTGTTAATTCTTTATTCAGAAACTCAAAAATGTGCTTTTTCAAAAAGCTGAGGAATTAAATATTTTTAAATGTTTTTATTGTAAGATACACGTTTGGTTCATAGCCATTTGGAACATCTTATCTTAAAAAAATGTCTCTTGCCCTCTGACCTTATTCCAGGAAAAGCAGCACATAGGTTTGATTTTAATTTTTGTGAAACTACTCCCTTGTGTTTGAAGTTTAAACACGCATTTAATTCCTTTGCTGCACTGTGGGCGTTTGGGTTTTTTTTTCGTCCAAAAGTAATATTAGTGGTTACTTATAATTTCTCTGAATTGTAATCATTTACATCTGTTGTTAATAACTTAGAAAACAAAGTATCTAGTTCCAGGACAGCTACTTAACAATGTCCCGTTTTAATTTGTGTATCACAACTGCATATTGCAGCTCTTAAATTGGAGAATTTTCTAACAATCATTGGATTTTTTGATTGACGTTACCTGGCTTCTGTTGAAGTGAACACTGATTTATCTCTTTATCGTAGTCTTGGGTGCTTTAAATACGTGAGAATGCCTCTGTCCTGAAGTGCAATAAACCCAAACAGAACTGGAAACTTACTTCCATTTTACAAGTTTGAGTTTTAAGCCTCAGCTGTGTTGTGTGAAAATTAAGCTGGTTTTAACACATTCTTGCCATAATCATGATTTGTGCTATGCAGCTAAACTAAGCTAACTGTATAATTTCTTTAAAATACAATGTTGCATTTTACTAAATGCTACTCTTAAATTTAATTAGGAAAAGTACTGTTGGAAATTGGCAGAAATTCAGTGTTGTAGCACAGAGTTTCATTCCCTATTCACCACAAATCTATGGCCTTAAATCTGACAGCAGATAGGAATGTTCTGGGTTTGTAATTCTTGTGCCATCGAAATATTATAAGTGCTGATGGACTCAGGGTGACTTTTTTCTTTTTGTTTTTTGACTGCAGCAGTAAGCTTTGTATAGGATGTCTGAAATAAAGCTTAACCCTAAAATGAATTTTAGTGTAATTGGGAAATATGAATATCATTCTCATCCCCAAGTGAGCCCAGTTTAATTCTGTTATTTTTATATTTATACCTAAGTGTTCTCATTCTTTTGCCATTTCTGAAAAACATTTTATGTTGTAGTAGGCTGGCTTCCATTTTACTTTTCCCTTCACAATAATCTTGCCATAGTGCATTGAAAATCTTGCACAGTCAATGATGGGGGAAGAAAGTAAGTCTTTGTGCTACTCGTGGCGTGTATTCGTATCCCATATGTCAGTTTGTCACTGCAAATTCATTTTGATGTTTGTACTTTAAGCTTGGGTCGGTCGTATTATTTAATGCCAGTGCAAATTTGGAGTGGTGTTTGTGTGATTGTTTGTATTTGCTTTTTTCCTTTCCAGTAATGTCAAGCTAAGAAAAGAGTGTTACCTGTGGGTTTTTTGTTTGTATGTTCTGTTTCTTTACTAATACAAACAGCTGATATTTACCGTAACTACCCTTGAATTGTTTATTGAAGGTGATCACTTTGTTCCTGCCTATGAACATTGTTTCCGTGAAGAGCTTTTGGCTAAATTCTTATATTGGCTGATGGATACCTATGTTATTGAGTTGCTCAGATCATTTTTCTATGTCACCGAGACCACGTTCCAGAAGAACTTGCTTTTCTACTACCGAAAGTTTGTCTGGGGCAAATTACAGAACATTGGAATTAGGTAATATTTAGAAAACTAATCAAGCATTAATGGAGTGTGTGGAAATCTCATGGGTTTTAGTGTAAACTTAAAATTCTGCTTTCATTTATTGCCCATTTGTCCTTCTTTTGTTTGCTTAATTTCCTAAAAGAAAATTCAATCTGTGATCATAATGTGCACAGCTTATAAGTTCAGAAATACTTTGTGTGAGAAAACTGATTCAAATTTAGAATTCTTTGGTAGGAGAAGAGAAACCTTTGCAATAGTAAAATCCATTATGATGAGGATTTTGTTTTGATAAGTTGATTTTTTTTTTTTTTTACACCTTTTAACAGTGAATAAAGCACAGCAACAGAATCCCAAAGTAACCTTGGGAAAGTTAATTTTAAAAATACTGAACTTGCTTCAATTGTTTTCATTAAAACAAACAAACAAAAGCAAACCTCTGCTGAAATGCTGTCATACTCTGATCATAAATACAGGCAGTAGTCTTGTGTTTTGAGGGGATTTTTTTGAAGGCTGAAGGATTTAAAAGCTGCAGCTTCTTTTGAGTGCAGCTGTGGAATTCCATGCTGCTTTTTTGGTCTTAAAAATGCATGCAGGTGTTTAAGTTAAGTCATTATTTAAGATCAAATTCAAAGCAATTAAGTCAGAAAACAGAAAAGATCTGAAGGCAATTTTAATGAGCAGGGTTGTGCACACATCTCCATAATTCACATCTTCTGGGTTTTCATTAGAAACTGTTGGTGTCTGAGAGTGCTTTGGAACTGCGCAAAATGACCATACCTCATGTCTTGTGTTTTAATGGCTCTTTTATGTGGAGAACCTTCTGCTTTCACAGTGGTCTTTTGGTCTACAATGTTATGTGTGTGATATTTTTTTTTTTTCTCCCTCCTGCCCCACCGCTCCCTGATTTCAACATTGATATCTCCAGTGCAGCTCTTCTGCATATGTGTTTGCACTGAATGGGGCCTTGATCACATTTGCAGTTGTAGCACAGAGTATGCAATTTAAATAGTAGTAGTAGAATATAATTTTCAGTTCCACATACTCTGTTTGTCTTGTCTTCAAACTAACAGCCTCAGTGTTGTAATTAGTGTCTTATGTTATTTTAATGTACTTGGAAGGCTGCTTTTGGCATGAAGTATCATCAAGTACTAACTTTTACCTATTAGATATGCTGGTTTGTAGTGGAGTATGTGATTAAAAGAAAACAAATATTTTTGGGTTTAGCCCCTTTTGTCCCTATTCCCAGTTTCCCAGAAAAACCCAAAGTGTAAGGACAAGGTGCTCTTAACCCAGAAAACCCTAATCTGGGCTGATCCTGTTTCTGTTGATTTCTTCCCCACATACTTCTCCACTGTGTAGGAAGCCCCACCTCACCTTTGGTTGGGGAAGTCTATGAGCTGCGGATTACTGGAAGGTGGGGAAGCATCCCAAGGAAGTACTGTGCTGTGCTGCGCTGCATGCCTGCCAAGGGTATTCTGTGAGGACAGGGTATTTGCTGTTGGCTACAGGATACATAACTGTATGGACTTCTAGTCTAATCCCAGCAGTTGCACTTATGCTTTACTCACAAGGCTAGGGCTTTCAGCACTGCTTTTTTGAGAGTACAGTATAACGTGAGGTCTCCTGCTAGTTAATCCATCTTACTGCATCCGTACAGGTGGCAAGCTGCCTACTTCACATGGGAGAGAAATTGGATTTTAGATATACAGCTGTTCAGGGCTGCCTTGGCCATTTTGAGGCTTTCCAGGCACCATCCTTTTTTACCCAGCCAGTGTTTTCAGGCGTTTGTCCCCCTTTTGTGGAGTTTTGAATTGTCTTGCTTCACTTCCCGGGGGAGTATCATAACCACTAGGGTGTAGGGCTTTTCAGAATGGCATATTTTGTCTTTCTGAGCAATCCAAGTAGCAGGAGATTGATCCAGGTCTTTAACATTGCAGCTAGGGCATTTTAACAATACATGTTAACTTAAAAGCAAGGGCTTTTCCTACTTCATTGCATGGAGAACTATTGATTTGGACTAAGCTTCACTAAACTGTAAATCCTGAGGGGATGTCTGAAGTGGAAGCACATTTCCTAGTAAGATGAACTTATAGACCTCTGAATTGTGACCTGGGAGCCTTCTGTTCTTCACCATTAGCTGACACCTGCTCATCAGATCAATTCTTTTCTATCGTGTTACTGGATACTTAAATACCCCTATGTTGTATATGTATCCTGGTATCTCAGTTCATTATAACTTTTAATAAGTAGTAGGTCCCCTAAATGCTGGGAGTGGAATAGCCCATTATAGTGTGTAATTCCTTTCCTGGATCTTTCTTAACATAGTTTTCAGAAGGTTCTGCTCAACTTTGTTAATGTCTTTCAAGTTTCTGAAAACATGAGAAATACTCATCTTCCTGTTTGTGTAAAATATGTCATAGTGTTCAGATGTATTCAGCTAATTTGTCCTTAAATTTTCATTTGTATTAATCAAGATTTGTTTTTAATTATCTTGATTTGCATCAAGTAGAAATGAGTACTCTTTTCTTATTGTATTACATTGTCATTAAGGTACCATGAAATTGTTCTGAAATTCAGATTTCCATATTGCTTTCTGCAGAGGTTAGTATTTGAAATTATCTTCTTAGAAAAATATTTGGCTTCAGTTATTATAAAGACATTAAATGTTTTAACTTATTGCCTTTCCTGTTGCTTATACTAAACGTGTATTTGTATTTTAGAAACCATTTTGCCAAAGTACGTCTACGTGCTTTATCTTCAAAGGATATTGAAGCTCTCCGTCAAAAAAAATATGTGGCTTCAAAGCTCCGGTTCATTCCCAAAGCAAATGGGTTAAGACCCATAGTAAAAGTGAGCAGTGTTGTTGGAGCACGAGCATTCAGCAAGGAAAGCAGAGACAAGAAGGTTTTTATTTTCTTTTATAGTTTTATATGCATTTGATGCAGGCGGCTAATAAAGCGAATGAGGGTTTTTATGTTGTATAAAACTAGTTTTAACATGGTGAACTGGAACATTCAAATTGGACTGACTGAATGGGTTTACTTGTTGCAACTTAACATCTCCCTTCCCAGTGCTTAGTTACCATTGCCTCCAGTTCCAGAATCATGTACTTCTGTTTGCAAGCCTGTCTTAAGGAAGTGAGTCTAGTGGAATGGCATGGCCTATCAGGTTTTCTTTCTCTTCGCTTTCCATCCCTTTCCCTCAGGCTTGCTGTCTGGTTGTGGTAGGCATTGGTCACCTATGAGAGTAGAAGGACATAAATCTCAGTATTCAAAACTAACATGTCATATTTGTTTGGCACACCAGAAGGTGAGGAATGGGTAAGTCTGTCCTGTTGGGATTTGCCTGAATACTGATGGTGTATGTTGCTAGTTGGCTTTGGTGCCAAGTCAACTCAGGCGGCCAAACAGTGGTGAATTGGGTGTGTTGCAGAAAGTCCAGGAATGGCAAGGAAGCTGGGTGAAGCACAGTAGGGAGATACGAAGGAAGCTGGGAATTATTGCAGTGTGAGAACAGAGACAGACTATGCAGTGTACAGACTAATCTGTTTAATAGGCGAGTTAACCACAAGACATAGTGGTAACCTGATTTCACTATGTTGCATGACTGAATTCATTGTTTTTCCTTAAGGCTGAGTCCCATCTAGTGCACAAGATTGATGTTCCCCAAATGGATGATAGATCAGTGGCTTCTTAGTGCTTACTGCTCAGTATGTGGTTGCCCGACCAGATGTGAAGTGTTATTTTTTCATAGTCTTTTTGTGACAGTCAGACTGTCAGATTTGAAAGTATGCACAAAGTTAATCTGGAAATAGCTGCAGTGCTTTAAAGGTGCTGTTGTTCCTGTAACAGATCTGGCATAAAGGATGATATCCATATACTGAAGAAGATGTAGGTTCAAAGTCAACCATGGTAGCTGGTCAAGTGATTTGTGTTAACCTGGCTGCTCTGGAGCTGAGAGGGAGTATCTGTATCTACTGAAAAGTGGGAGCAATAGACTCCTGTTGGAGAGTGCTGACAAATCGCTGGGGACACTGAGGTCTCCAGCTTTTAGACAGATCTCATCTGTCAAAACTGATCACAAGTCCATCTGTTTCTCTCCTTACCTATTACACCTTGATTTCCGAGAGTCAGGTACAGAGGCTGTTTTGTCATTTGCAGGTATTTGCTGCAGCTAAATTTAGGCTTTCTGAAAACTGCAGTTGAACAAAGTAATATAGTAAATATATAAATTTAATCTCATTTTTCATCTAAATGTGAAATCTGTGTATTGCACAGAATTCAGTATGTTTCAACATACTTTAAGGTGATTCTCTTTGTTCTCTTTAGGTGCAGCACTACAACACTGAACTGAAAAATTTATTTAGTGTGTTGAATTATGAACGGACTATAAATACCAGATATATTGGCTCTTCGGTGTTTGGGAAAGATGATATCTACAGGACATGGAAGAATTTCGTTACAAAGGTTCTTGGATCATATGGGGAAATTCCTCATTTCTACTATGTAAAGGTATGCCTTTTTAATTACATGTTCAGACTAACTTTCAAAGACAACGTGCGCAGGTACTTCTATAGCTGTAATAGCTGTGATCTGACTGCATAGTTATTTCTTTTTCAAAATAAACTGTTGTGCATACCCAACACAGACTCTGGTTTGGTTTTTTTAAGGTGGGGTTTGGTTGTTTTTTTTGACAGGGGTGTCCCTGTTGTAGCATTCCTTTGCTTGGTATTTTTATATCCATGTTTCTGTTGTGTAGCACATGCACTGGATTTTTGCAGTTACCTTTACTTTGGTGTAAAAACAGGACAAAGATATAAACTCAGTTATGCTTTTAGGGCCATTTTCCCAAAGGAAAACCAGGAAAAACTTACTATGCACATCTGGATAAATTAATCATCTTTTTAAAAATAGGTCTCTTCTATCTCACTCTCATTAGTTTCTGTTAAGAATGAACACTTCAACTTGCGTGTCTCTCCAGGTTTCTTCTCTTGAAAAAAATGAGTACTTGTCTTATCCCACTATATGAAGGAGTTTCTTCTTTACATTTTAGTTTTTAAGTTATGTCTAGCAGGCAACCTTTGGTGTTTGAGCTCAATTCATAGCTTTGAATTGGGGCAGGTTATACAGATATATATAAATTACAGAGATTTATGTACACTATAGTGGAGCTTCTCCCCTGTGCTTTCATATGTCAGTTGTCATCCTATCATGACATTACTCTCAGTGATTGTCTCATTACCCTTCAAGCCAAAAAAATCACACCATTGACCTAGTTCTGCTAAAATTGTTGCTGCTTCAGAAGGTTTTCAATTTCGACGATGACTAGTGAAAGCAGAGGTAAGAATGCACTATGAGTTTTAGGAAAGGTAAAACATCTGGGCTTGCAGCTTTCCAAAAGCCTAAGATGTCACCTTCATGATCATATGGAGAGGAAAATTTCTTAAAATATTTAAACATATGAAAACAGCAGCAGTAAACTTCAGTTAAATGATTGAAGGTTCAGTGTTAGATTTAAGAATTGTGCTAAAACTGATGGTTTGAGTATCTCTTGTAAGGCTATACGTGTTGATGAGTGAGGAAAGGTTTTGCAGCTAACCAATGAGTTTCTGCTTTGTCACATATTTGGACTGAATGATGCAATATTTTCACTCCTATATGATTTATCCTTCAGCCTTTTTTACGTACTACAATACTCTTACTAACATAGTGTTTACAGTGATAACTGATGAATGCCTAACGGAAGATATTTCTTCTATTTCAGGCTGATGTGTCCAGGGCATATGATACCATTCCTCACAATAAACTTGTGGAAGTGGTTTCACGGATCTTAAACCCTCAGAAAAAAACTGCTTACTGCATACGGCGCTATGCCGTGGTTATGATTACTCCAAGTGGAAAAGCCAGGAGGTCCTATAGGAGAAACGTATGATACGCTGATTTTCTTCTCCTTGCTGCTGTAGATAGGTTTTGATCCAAGTAATATTTTTGTTTACACCTTTTTTTTTGGTCACAATATGCATTAGGCAATTACTAAGCCATTTTTTAATAATGTTGGATATTTCCCAGAGGTAGCAAAGCTTCTTTTTACTCTGTACTTCTTACACTTTTTACTCGGTGTTAGTATAAACTTAAATGTATTGTAGAAAGAGATGTGTGAGGGAGATATTTTAACAATAGCAGAACTGCTGGATTAAAATAATGTAGTAAAGCCAGCCCTTTGACCTTCACTGAATAAAAGAATCTGGTATTGAATTTTCTATTGCTTTTGTCGTTTCTTTCTTTACACTCAATATACAGGTTTCTACTTTGAAGGATTTTATGTCAGACTTGGAGCATTTTGTGTCCTACCTTCAGAAGACTACCTCATTGCAAAATGCAATAATAGTTGAACAGGTAAATATTGGGAGGCTTATTTTCAACTGAAAAAAGAAAGCTACAGAAGAATTGGAGGAAGATTGGGAATTTCAATTGAATGTATATATTAGTGGTGACACCACCTCTTTTCTAGTCACCCAGCACCTTCCATAAAAAGATTTTTGTAATCTCTTCTTTGTTCATAACAGGCTCTCAGTGTTCAGTGGAAAGAGAGCACCAGGCAAGAAATCTGGCAAAATGTCCTTGTAGACTTTTCCCAGATTTTTTCATTGTTGTCTCAAACTTTCATTTTAACCAGCGTTTTCTTTTTCCTTTCTTAATTCCATTGTTTCAACAGTTCTCAAGTGAAAAATTAACTGTCTAATAAAGAAGGGCTTCAACACTTGCCATCTCTAAAATATGCAGAAGTAAGAATGCGCAAAATGCATTCTCAGCTAAGTAGCTAAGAAAATAGTTGTGGTATCTTGAACAGCAAACTGCACAGAATAGAAAAATGGCTTAAAAACCAACCAAGCAAACAAAAAAGCCCCCCCCCCCAAAAAAAAACAAAACAAAACAAAAAACAACAACACAAAACCCAAAACAAAACCCAAACCCAAAAAAACCCAAACAAAATAGAAAAAAAAAAACAAACAAAAAACAACTTTAATGATTACCTTCCAAGGTTGTTGGTAAGAATGAACTCTTCTTCAGAGGAATTAAAATGCAACACAAAACAAGATCAACTCATGGTTTTGTTTGAAGAGATTTGTCACTTCCAGTGAATTAAAGGATGGCTAAAAATTGTATGTATTTTAAATTTACTACAACTGACACTTTGTTACAAGAAGCAAGCATCCTTCTGCTGTTTCGATTCTTGTGTTGCAGAGAACTGTCCTAATTCCAAATGGTTGTTCTCAAGACTTTCTTCTGTGCAAGGAGCATGACAGAGGAAGGCATAGAAGTAGGCAATAAGTTCAGCCAGTTTCCTAAAATATTTTATTGCTTGATATCATGGTGTTCCATGATAACAAGCTACAATATTCCTGATCATCAGAAGACCAGGCAGGTATCTTCTGACAGCCTATTTCCTTTTTATTTTCTTTCCCAAAACTTGCCAATGGAAAATTTTGATTTGGGGTAATTTATGCTTGTAACATACAAGTAGAATGATTGGGTTTATTTTTTTATCTATGGATGTAGGAATAGAATACACATTGTGGGTGGTGCATGATTCTATGATCCTGCGAAGTGCAGAGAGCCTAATGAGTGCATGAACGAAAATGAAAACTAACAGGATCTCTCATGATGTGTGTGTAGGTTTTGTTTTGTTCTTTTTTTCCACTGGACATCTGATTTAGGTAACTATGCTAGATATTACATGAGCAGCAGCATTCTATTTCAAAATATTTTACATATGAAAACAAGTTGGGTGTGTGTATGTCATTACTTAGAAGCGTTCTGAGGACAGTGTCATGTCAGCCTGGGTGCCTGTACCACAGGTGTATCACATTAGCTTTCCAATGCAAATAACCATGATTTCATGTGAGTCTATCAAAAGCTGGATGCATTTGTCTGATGTCTAATCTATGCAAATAAGAAGTAATTTTACTTTAGTTCTCATTGTTAAAGGGATTTAAACTGCTCTAAATGAATTTTTTATTACACAATTTTTAATACAAAAGCTTCATAAATATTGAGTGGACAGTAATGCATGGAATCATTGGTACTACATGGCAGAGAATGTGTTTTGCAACAGAACTGGCAAGTGAGTGTGTCTGTACTTGGGGAATCCTAAAGAACATAACAATTATAGGCATTGTCCTCCAGGATAGAAAGTGGCCAAAAGAGTGAGGTCTCATACATTGTAATAATCCAGTATCATATGCCAACACTTGAAGTTGTTTAGACATTAGACTTAACTGTTTTCCTGTGTAACACCAAAACTGCTTTTCTCCTAAAGCAAAACAGAAAAAGAACTGGACCATTCACTTGTCGGATGAGAGCAGCTTTTTAGTGTTTATTTCAGACCTTGGTTTTGGGTGGCTTTTTTTCTTACCTTAGAAACCATAAAGGTTTCTAAGTGTATACTGTGTTTTCAATACCTTTCTAAAGTACAAATCTTGTTTTGTTTTGTTGCATTTCTAGAGCTTAACTTTAAATGAGACAAGTTCCAGCCTGTTTACTTTTTTTCTTCAAATGATACATAACAACATCCTGGAGATTGGGAACAGGTAAAAAAGAAAATAGTTTTTCTTACTTTAGTGTGTTTGGGTTTTTTCATTCATTGTTTTTCTTCCTGTTAAACAGGATACTTTTAATTGGTTTGGGGGATTTTTGATAGTTGTCATTTAAAGATTTTTATTTCACATGTATTTGAAATCTGTTTTATCAGTTAAAACTCCGTAAAAGCATGAAGAGTTTGGAATAAAATTTATATTGGATAAAAGTTCTTTCCCCTTTGACGATATTAACTATACAGAGAATGCATTATGCTCTAGATATGTAACCTTCTTGATTTAAAACTGCAGACATAGTTCAAAAGAAAATACTTTTGTTGGGATCCATAGTGATGAACAAAAGGAAGGTAACATCCAAGCAATCATGCAAAAGCCTTGTTAGTCATTTCACTGTAGTGCAAAATTAAACCTTCTCTTCATGGACTTGCTATTTGGCAGTTTGGAATAAAAATATAAGGCAATAAGAATATTAATTAAAATTATTGGCAACTAAAATTAGGAATCTGATATTATAGAGGGTAGTAATGCAGATTTCTCCTTATGTTGCTAGAGATACGTGCCTGGTATCTCATCTGATTTTGCCTCTAGGTGGCAAATGTGTATCATGTTTAGAAAGCAAGTATATTTGAATAGCTTCTTGCTCTTGAAAAAATGCCTTTATTTTAGAATATTTAATCTCACAGGATTTGGGGAGTGGGAGAAAAGCTTTCAAAGAGGCAAATAGAAGAGACTTTGTAGGTTTTTCTAACATTAATGTTTACAGTCCTTTTGGCAGAATTGTGAGACTGCTGACATGGCCATTAATAAGGACTAACCGACATCAGTACATTTAATAAAAGTTTAATAGTTTTAAAGGAAGCGCACCCTGACAAAGCCAACTCCACACGTATTTAAATTCAGTCACAGCTTGGCTGAAAAATTACTGTTTGTCCTGGTGTCCTGGGATGAATTTGTCCTTCGTAAATAGCTCATTCTCATTTGTTCAAAAAAAAAACCAAACCAGAAAAAAACACCCAAACTGCAGTAAGTTTAGTAAATGAATACACTCTTTAACTGATGGTTCTTCAAAAGCCATGACAGTTAATGTTTACTTGGTGTTTTGAAGAAAATGCTAGGAGGAATCTTCTAATACCCTTTGCATTTATCAAAAGTCATTACATTATAATACAACATCTCAATGCTTCAAAGGAGTGTTGTGAAAATAATTCCCTTAGGTTTTGTGAGGCATGTTCATTCTGCTGCTGCCAGCATAGAAAAATACACAAGTTAATGGGGAACTCTGTCTTCAGTAGCTTAGTTAGATGTCATGCATCACATTATTACTCTGTGTGGTCTTACAGGCTTTATACAGGTAACAAGACAGGGGAAGTAATGAAGCCTCCCCCTTGCTATGTCTATGTGAATTCTTTGAAGCCAGGAGAAACAAATCAAGGCTTACTCTTTTGCAAAACAAGTTCAGTGAATTTTTCAAGCGGGGTGGGGGGAGGCTGCGTATAATTACAAATAATAAGAGTTGGCATTTCACAGGATGTAGGGGTTTTTTCCTAATTAAAATTTAATTAAAAATTAAATTTTTCCCTAGTAATTTCCTAATTAAAAGTGTTTTTTCCTAACTAAATGCCTGAGCAGTTAAATGAGGAAATAAATGTGATCTAAAGTGTAGTTAGGATGCATAAAACCAGATCATGTGCTCTATTGGGCTAAGCCATCAGAAATTTTCCTAACATTAAAGTGATACTTATTTGGGGGAAAAAAACCCCAACCAACCAAAAGCAAACCAAACAAACAAATACAAACCCAAAAAACCAAGAAAATATTTCCCCTGGTCAGGTCACGCTGTGCAAACATATACAAAGAACAAATACCTCAATAATAATTAAAAATAAATACAGTTTGAAATATTTCTCCAGTGCACTTTTTTTCTTGTACAAGAACATTTGCTTTGAAGCTGTGTAAGATGCAACATAAAGAATTACAAAGTTTAAATGAAGTGTGGCTATGCAACTGAAGGAGAAAGGAGGCAGTGTGTTTGAGATCATTTATAAAATTTCATTTAATAACAGTTGTTTACTGGAGTTTGTTAATAAGAAAGGGGTGGGTTTTTTCACTGTTTAACTTAAAACTTCTGGAGCCATACGTAGGTTCTTAACGGAAGGAACAAGCAAATTTAAGGCTAACTAGCAAGTATGTAGTGTGTGTCTTATTGAAACATACATTTTACTTGAAAAAATAAGTGAATGTTTAATGGAATTGTTTATTGCAATCTTGTGTGGTTTGATTTTATCTTTCTTCTGTAACTAGGTACTACTTACAGTGTTGTGGAATTCCACAGGGCTCCATTTTGTCAACCTTACTTTGCAGCTTATGCTATGGAGACATGGAAAACAAATTGCTCAGTGGAATACAGCAGGATGGGTAGGAATGCTTTGTTCTTTACTAGGTGATCTGTTATAGTAATGCATAATATATGATACATGTTAGACGTTTTCTCTGAAGTTTAATTTTGAACTTCAGGGATTTCTAACTCTGTTCAGAGTGTGGTGCACACAATCATCTCCGCAGCTTCTGTGGTGGTTCTGTGGGGGAGTTTCCTTGTTTGTCATGAGACTGGGAAGAAAAGTGCTGAAAAGAAGCCTTAATAGATCTGTGGATAAGAGACTTGTTCTTAGAAAGAGCACAGTATTTAGGGATGCTGTAGAGTTTGACAAGCTCTTCTTGTAAGAAGTTTATGGTTCTTCCACACTCATTCCCACAACACCTATGGTCTTTTCCTTAAACAGGATGGGATGTTCACTGCAGGCTTTCTGATACTCCAGGCTTCTTTCTGCCTAAGGGCTTTCCAATCCACTGTCTGTAAATCTTAGCATATTACCAAGGTCACAGCTGTATTGCAGGCTTTTTGCAAGGCATGTTGGTTCCTGTTTGAAACCCTATGTGACTCTTTGTACATCTTCTAAGACTTTGTGCCCTGCTTATGCTTGCTTCTTCAGGGCTTCACAGAAAGCTAGCCTCTACTAGCTGTAAACCTTTGGGGTCCCTTTTACCTCCATTTGTACTGATCCCCAGCTGAATCCCAGAGTAGAGTCTTTAGGCATGATTTGAACCCTGAAGCTTGTCTGTTTTCCATTGCTATGAATTCTGTCCTAAGAAAAAAAAGAAACTAAGAGGTATGTAGACTACTCCAGATAAGTGCATCTGTCTGGTGTCTCTTCTTGGGAGGCTCACTGGGTAGTGGAAATCACTCAAAATCTAAAACATTTCCCTAAACAAGTAGTAGAGTTCTTCTCATAGGCTTTAAAATGCTGTGATGATATGACTCTAAACAGCTGTCTTCTGCTTTCAAAGGATGTTGTTTATATATAATGAAATTATGAAACTGATTCAGAGGAATTCACTCTTTAATGTAGCAGCTGCTTTTATATACAACAGATTTTGGAATGTTACTGAGTGATTTTTGATTGTTTCATTTGGCCTTTAATTAAAAAAATAACCTGGTTATTGACTTGGCTATGCAAAGGTGCAGTGATCTGATTATTGTGATGGCAATACTCCTGCTTTGAAGAGGAGACTGGACAAAGTCATCTCCAGAGCTTCCTTTCTCTGATATATTAGGCAGGATTTATCAGAAATCTGAATTCTGCTGAAAAAGAAAACTCCAGCCTTTACAGTGTTCAATCAATGGTGGTCTGTTTTACATTCGAGTTACAGCTTCACAAAAAGGTTATTACATGGTAAATGAAGATACAGAGGTTTAGAGCACATCAAAAATATCTGCTTTTGTCTACCTGGTATTATACCTCCTTTCTTTGTCTTGTTGATTAAGATACTTCAAATTCTCCCTTGTAGAAGTGTAAAACCCTGCATCTAAGAAACTACTGTGGAGTAGTTTGTGTGCTGTAAATTCCTGTCATGTTTCACGTAGCCAACCACTTTCCTTTCTTATTTATTTGTTTCTAGGAAAGAAACAGTACTGATTTGGAGACCGTATTAGCCTCTACCTTCTTGTGAATTGAAATGGGCATGTTGTTGTTCTGAGGAGTATGACAAAAATGTGAAAGAATTGCATATTAAAAAAAACCCTAACATCAATTTCTTATTGATTGCAGAGTCTTAATACGTCTCATTGATGACTTTTTGCTGGTTACACCACATTTGACAAAGGCAAGAGCTTTTCTAAGGTATGCTATTAAAGACATATTCTTCAAAGTAATAAGTATTAACACCATTTAGTTAATTCTTTTTCATCTTTATATATGCTTGCACATGTAGGTAGGTTTGATTTATGGCTTAATAATCAGGGACAGTTTTGGAGTCCTTGCTGGTAGTCAGTGCTTGGGAAAAATTCTAATAGCTACTTTCTTATTGGTCAACTAAATCTGTTGCAGCTCAGATGGTGGGGGATTCCT
>NW_009940495.1:18399-33419 GCF_000696875.1 Nestor notabilis
TGAATTTCAAATTAGGGACTCGGCTACTGACCTTGATGGAGATTCTAGCAGCAATTAGTAGTGCAGACTAACCAAAGTACCTATCAGTTGTGTTAGAGGATCATTTTCCCTCAAATTTTTAAGATGTCTTAGTTACTTTCTTAAAATGGTTTTATTGGGCAGGTGTGCTGCTACCTTCTATTCTGTTCTTCTTAAAAAATGCATTTTATCAGATAATAAGGTTCCTGTTGTGTGGATTCTCCTTGGTTTTGTTAACTTTCAAAACCAATAACTTTTATCTGTCATCTTCCAGTGATTTTAATCTCGGTGGTTTCTGTGAGTGTGGTTTATGCATCTTGTCTCAAATGTTTCCTAGCTTAAGTTCTTAACTTGTATTAATCTGCAAAAGTTTTTCTCCATTATCCTCATATCCTTAAGCTTACTTATTTTATGTATTTACTTAACTCTAATTCAGTTTTTTTTTATTTCTACCTGTGTTTCCTTAACCTAAAGAGTTGGTTGTTTTCCCGTTTATTCTTTGGTTTCTGTCCTTTTATGCAAGATCATATGTGCCTTATACTGTTACTATATTATACTTATTACTGTTTATATTTGGTTTAGGACTCTAGCAACAGGTATTCCTGAGTATGGCTTTTTAATAAACCCCAATAAGACAGTTGTGAATTTTCGTGTTGATGATATCCCAGGATGTTCCAAATTTAAACAGCTGCCAGATTGTCGTATGATCCCGTGGTGTGGTTTATTATTTGATATACAGACACTTGAGGTTTACTGCGATTACTCCAGGTAAAGAGAGTTATATGCTCCCCTGTCAGCTTTACAGTATATTGTACATAATGTCAGAAGCACAAGGGTGTCTTGTTAAGGGTGTAGTTGAATTCACTACAAAATAGATTTTACAGTTCTGTTTCTTATACATTAATCTAAACATTTTATTCTGCTGTGCAGCCTGCTATTTTCTTCATTCCGTCCCGATGGAATGTACATACCATTATGCACTGTATTGTACCTGATATTATATAACTATATTTAGTATTCTGAAATTGTTGGTGGCTTCCTGAAAGAAGTGGTATTACATGAACTACAGATTGGGATTAATTTTGTATGGACTAGAGGGACTAGTAATCCTTTCAACATCAGAGGTGTTCCCTCTGGTACACTTAGGTGGTAGTGTAGGGGAGAAGTAACCTCTCTTTAAATTAGCAACCTTGACTGTGTACACAAAGCAGTCTGAAGTGGCATAGAACTCAGGACAGGACAATGTATCCTACTGAAAAGCTCTGTAGACCCTTTACATAGACTACTAGAGATGGCACTAGAAATTTGCTAAAGATTAACAAAAAAACCCTCTGCTTAAAGTGAATGAATATATTGTTACGTTATTGATAGTGTTTAGTGTAACCAGCCCATGCATACATTTAAGTGGGAAATCTGGGGGAGGTTTTCCATCACCAGAATGTTGAAGTTATTTAGTAGTATCCCAGAACAGAAAAGCTTGGGCAGTTTAGGAAAGAAATTTATATGACATGATTTTCTGTAACAACAGAGGACTAGAATTAACAATCAGAGATTTATTTACTAGTTGTGTTTCTGAAAGAAGCAGTTTATGTTGATAAGGGCATTGGTGGTACTGGTCTGGGAGACACTACTCAGAATTCTGAGGTGTTTGTTAGAAGGGCCACCTTGCTTTTCATAAGCTTGACTTAAGTAAATGGAACACAAGGGTGAACTGAGGTGACTTCCAGCCTAAATTCCAGCATTGCATGGATCACAGAGTATAATCTGGTTGTCACTGGAATCATTAATAGTGGTCTGGCTAGACCACATATTCTAGAAATGTATTTAGTTTGTGTTTGAGCTTATTGGTTTGGGTTTTTTAGCAGGGTGAATTATTCAGGCCTGTGGTACTGAAGTCATTCCTTAGCTAACAGTCTTCATGCCACAATGTCTGCTCTCTTTCTAAGTTGAATTTAGTTATAGTCATCTCTTAGCTACTGGCTCATTGTTTAGCAGGCAATATCTGTGACATGAGAAGTTAAGAGGCTTACTTTGCAGAATTTAATTTAGTCTATTAGCCCAAAAAGTTTAACTACCTTTTTCTTTTTTCTTTTTTTTTTTTTTTCTAGTTATACCTGTACTTCCATCAGATCAAGTCTTTCCTTCAATTCAAGTAGAACAGCTGGGAAAAACATGAAATACAAATTGATTGCAGTCCTCAAACTGAAATGCCATTGTTTATTTCTTGATTTACAGGTGGGAATGTGGAAATAGATGTTTAGAAATACTGTGATTAGTGGTAAAGATCATTAGAAAGGCTTTGAGTTATAACATAAAAAGTTGATTTTGAGAGGTAATCCATATAACTTGGAAATGTTGACATCGACTAAAATGTGGGGTCTCAGCACCTTCCAGAACTGAGCCTTCACAACGTTGTTACCTTAGGTACATAAAAGAAATCTTTGAAGTTTAGCACAGAATTTTTTTTTTTTCTCTAGATCTCTAAATCATCTCATGCTGTTGAATTTGAACAATTCCTATCGTGACACTGAAGTATTCCTATATATCTGTTTCTGTTCTGTTCTAGATCAACAGCCTTAAAACAGTTCTCATTAACATCTACAAGATATTTTTACTTCAGGCTTACAGGTAGGTAACCATCTTCTGCAGTAACTGAATGTTTCATTACTCTTTCTTGTCATGTGGAGGAAAAAGTGTGCATGTCAATGTGCAGTGGTACAGGTGAGAAGTAAGTCAAGTTATTCTTCTTTCAACACTGTTCTTAGGTAACTATTAGATTCAGGATATGGACTGTATTAATGTCTGCGTCTATATGACACTTCACTAAATGCATTTTCAGTGTCTCTTGGTATGAACAGCTGACCTCAAGAAAAGCAGTCTGTTTTGCTTCCGGAGGATGACAAGAAGCCTAATCACTCATGAATCAGTTTATATTTAGAACTTTGTATCTATTAAAATCATGTAGAACTTTGACCTGTATAACGTCACCTCAAGTGAGATTACATTCTACCAGGTTAATTGCAGTTTCTTCACTGCTGATAAATGTCTTAATTGCTCCTTAGCAGTTAGTATCTTGGGTTTTGTGAGCTGTTCTTGACCAGCAGAGGAAGTGAATGTTTGAAATAAGGAGAAGGGAAAGAAATAAAAACTGATAAGTAATTTAGGAGAAAATACTAACCTCTGTACATCAAACACTTTGAATGATTGGCAGCACCAAGAAAATGTTTGTTAACACAAAAAATGTGTAAGGGTTGCTTCCCTCTTCACAGAAATCAGGTGTTGCTCTTTTGCTAGGCTTATACTTTTTAGGAAGTGACATTTTAGTTTTGTTCTTAAATTCAGCTTGGGCCACGTTCAGCCTGTATCATTCTTGTGTGCAGGAAGTGTAATTGGACTTGTCTATTACAGCACTCATGTATCAAACTTTTAAACTTAGTGTTGTGAGGGACTTACGGTTTTTCTCTGATGTTGGACGTGATTACTTAGTTACTTCTGTTTGCTTTTATGGTAACATCCTAACAAAGGTCTTTATGTTAGAATACCTTTAAAAACCTGTCCACCATGCTAACAGCATGTCAGGTTAATTCAGCCAGAGCTCTGTGATGCAGTGTGGTAATTATGTTTATCCTTTAAATATTTTATAATTTCAGAATTTCTTGAAGTGATTATGCTTATACTGGGTTCATTTAATGAACAAGTATATTCATTGTCAAGTAATTTAAAATCATCATTGTAATTGTTGACTATATTCAGCATAAACAGGATTATAATGCCACAGTCTGAAGAAAAAAACAAGAGACACCCCCCCCCCAAAAAAAGAAAAAAAAAAAACAGTTTTAAAATATATCTGAACAGAGGTGTAAGAGAGTCTAGAATACAAATAATTTTCATAGACAAAAGAGTGGGGATCCTGGTCTTTGAAACACTATGTAATTTGGAAGTCTGTTTTCCTGAATTCCTGAACGTAATTTGTTGTGGAGGTTGGTTTTGTTTTTTCTTCCTCTTGCACTGTCTCACATGAGTGTTCTCTGGCTGCATGGTCTGTGATGGAACTGGTGAGGATGTATAGTTTAACTTGCCCTTCACACAAGACAGTCACTGTCCTCAGAAGAGAATTCTATTACCAAGGCAGGTCGCTTCAAGATCTTCTTTAAGCACAAAATTTAGAAACAAAATCACATGTGTCTGACAATCCACAGATGTGTGTATATAGGAGAGGTGTCATATGCTAACAGTGTTGTTACAGCTGAAAACTGTTGTGTGCTTTTAAATGATGTATAGTGCCTAAAGTACGTAATTATAGTTCCTCTTGAAATATGATTAAATAGTCTGTTTTTGTGAACAGGTTTCACGCCTGTGTTCTCCAACTTCCTTTCAACCAGCGAGTTAGAAACAATCCTTATTTCTTCCTAAGAATCATCTCCGAGACCGCATCATGCTGCTATAGTATACTGAAAGCAAAGAACACAGGTATAGTATGTTAATGGCAATGAAGCAGCGTGGTGGTTTTTGGCTTTGATTTTTTTTTTCTTGATGAATAAATGTCTTGAATGTGCAGTCAGATTATGTAATTTTGAGATAAAGATCAAGAATGAAAAACACTGAGTGCATGGTAAGAATCGCAGGGCGCTTTTTTGTGGGGTTTTTTTTTCCTAAACTCAGTTTTCCAAAGATGCTAAAATATTTCATGTTTTAGTTTTCAGTTCTCTGCTGATACAGGAGACTTCACTGACTACATAGGTTTCTAGTAAAAAAAATCTTGGAGTGATTAGAAAGCAGGGAGAGGTCAGACGTTCTTCTTCATGCTCATAATTTTCAGTGACATTATTTTCCTGTTCTGTTTCCAGGGATTGCTTTAGGTAACAAAGGTGCATCTGGTATGTTCCCTTCAGAGGCAGCAGAATGGCTCTGCTACCATGCATTCACTATCAAGCTGGCAAACCACAAAATTATTTACAAATGCCTGCTTAAGCCTCTGAAAATCTGTAAGTATCCAATAATTGTTGGAGTTTGAAATATGGTAATTGTAATAAAACTTGGAATCTAGTGGATTTTTTTTTAAGTTTTCCTACCATAAAATGCTTTTTTAAAATGTACATTAATGAGCTTTCTGATTTTAATCAGATTTAGTATATGTAAGTAGGCAAATTAAAATGATAATGTTTTCAGCACTGCATGTTCTACAGCCTTGTTCTTATGGAATAGTTGTTGATACTTGGCACTTGATAAGTTTCTACAGTTCAGAAAGCTGAATAAGATTGGTTAATCACATAGGCATTCTCAGCAGGTTTAACTAAATGAAATATGAATCCTCAGGTTTCTATTTAAAAAAAAATGTGGATTAACTGGCAACAAAGTTTCTCCTGTGATGTAAACTCATCACCAGGGTCACTTTGAAACAGAAGCACTTGCTGTATATATAGCATATGCTATATGCTAGAGTTGAGAGGTGTTAGCAAATCTCTGACTCTTCTACTCAGTTCAAAGAAGCTGTCTGTGTACCTGGCCTATGGGGAACTCTCTCTTTGACCAGTTGTGCCATCTGTCCCCAGGCCAGGCACAGAAATAATAGAATTTTCAGTTCTAAGTTATTAAAAGCGAACAGCAGGAGGTTTTTCTGAAGTGGTCAGTGCTGTTAATTGAATTCAGCCACAGTGAAGGCCAGACTCTCAACACTGACTCTGTAATTCATGTTCTGAGTGAGTCATTACTTTGGGGGGTTTTATTATACAATACCAAGAAGTTCTTCAGCCTGATTCCAGAATAACCCCTATTTGATGTTAAACGTATCACAAGCTTCCCTTGATACCTGTGCCGAGGCCCAGTGCCCCAGAAAAAGACCAGGTCTGCTTTTGGAAGTAAGCATTTCCTTCCCATATCAGAGGTTTGCAGCAATGCCTGAGTGCAGTCTGATTTCTAGTACAGTGTAAATATATCAAAGATGACATGTAAACATTTACAGAAAAGCAGATTGTTGGGACTGCACCAGGCATGTTCTGGACAGTTACAGACTTTCTGTACGGAGCAGACCTCCAGCAGCCTCTCCCAGAGAAGCTCCTTCTCTCAGAGTTACTGACACCAAAGCTGGAGGCACCACTGGCTTTGTCTGCTTGCTGCTGGTGAGAAGCCAGTTCTGTTCAGCCCTTCTAGAAATACCAGGGGAAGGAGGCCCTCTCTATCTGCAAGACCCAGTTTCTTTTGGACATACCTGAGACTTCAAGTACACTGCTAAAAAATCAAGGGTTCCGAGATTTTTGCTTAATGGCTGCCTAAACAATTAGCAGCCTGTGACTTGTTTGTACTGTGAAACTTTTATGATGGAAGCTTTTACTGCAATCAGTCAGCAGTTCACTGGGGCCCAAGTAACTAGAATGCCATCTCGGAGATTTGCTTATTGCCCCATGAAATCTTACCTGTACTTCCACTAGCCCTGTTCCACCTGTGCTGCAAGGGTTGACTCAATACTCAGTGGAGCACTTCTGTAGCTGTTGGTCTTATGAAAAGCTTCCAAAACATCTACTAGGTAATTTGGCAGGAGGGTACCTGTTTGAGGTCAGCTTGTCATGCAACTTGAATATTTACCAGTGACTAATTTTGAGAGGTGCTTTGACTGCATCTGTATTTGTTTCCCACCTGCCTTTCTCCTTTTTTTTTAAGAGTTGGTTGAGGTCTTAAAGATAATTTCAAACTATATTTGAAAAGCAACTGGGAAAGCACCATATGCCCCATGTAGGGGCCGAGCAGGCAGGAAGGTGAGGCATCAGTGTGTTTGTATTGTAAAGCAATACAAAAACATCTTGTGATCTGCAGTGATAAGTCATGTGCGTACCCTTGGTGTGAATATTCATCATTATCTCCATGTCTCCAAGGTCCATGATCATGGATAAAGGCTATTTTATTTTTTTTTAGTCACCTGACTGTACATGGTATTTATATTTGTCTTTTCTTCCAAATGTAGTAAGATGCTAAGTCTCTGAATCCTGCAGGAATGTACTAAAATAAATTTAAAGAGCTATTGATAGATAGATGTATCTATCAGTATTTCTATTAATTTTGTTTGGACTGCATCAGATTTATTCCTGGGTAATATTATTGTAATCACCACCTCACCATGCTGTAGAGAAGGTTACTACAGTGCTGAGCATTATGTAGAGCTAATTTTAGACACTGTGTTTTAAGTTGGTCTTACTTCTGGAAATCAGGTAGCATATGTAGATGTTGGAGTAGCTGTGGCAGGGAAGTCACTGGTTCTCAGGTGGGTTCCTGCAAAGTTAGCTCAGTATCTCTGTATGGCACAGCAATCTGTAGCACAAAGATAACCAGGACTGTTAATAGTGCCTGTATTGACTTAACTACACTTTTTGTTGTCATTTTGAAGTTTGTATCGGCTGTATAAACATGTTATCCCTGTAAGGTCATGCTGTTGACAGTATTTGATATAAACTTAATTTTTTTTCTTGTATCCCTGCACATGCCTTTCCATTAATCTCCATGGGAATCAGTATCAAGCTCATAGGGTTTGGGGAGGAGGGTTTTTTCCCCACAATTCCAAAACCTGTTAAATATCAACATCAGGGGGCTTGTCAGTACAAGCTGTCGTCATTCTTCAGAGTTAAGTATTTAAAATATAGTTACTGTTTAACATCCCTCCTATTATTACCAGTGGGGAAAGAAGCAAGAGTCTTTCCTTATCATGATAAGATATAAATACATCATCTGTCTCCTTTCCAAAGACAGAACAAATGATTATTGAGCATTCTGCCTTTCTGCACCATTGACAATTTTGCCACCTCTGTTTAGGCGACAGACTTTTATTGTTGCTAGGATTTTGCATGTTCTTCCTAATCTTTAGAAAGTCCTTTTTATTGTCTATAATGTTGACATTGGACTCTGTTACCTTCATTGTTTCAAAATTGTTACATTCATAAAAATGCCATTCTCAAGAGCCTTGTTTAGTCTCCAGAATTTTCCTGCCTAAGGGTGGCTTTCCAGTTAGCCTCTCTTCTCCTAGAAGGAAACATGCTGTTGACAGTCTTACAGCAAAAGGTGATTTTATTTCTTTATTTTTTTTTAATGTGTCAGTTCCAAGCATAGGCTACTTCAAGGTCATATCTGAAAGTAGAGGGGGAAATGAAACAGTTTGGGAATACCATCCTTCTGTAGGTAAACATTAGCAACCATGCAGGACCTGTCACTTGTCATTAGCGTTGTTTAAAATAGGGGCTTTCAGCATCTTTATGTTTTGACAGAAGGCCTTTTTTGGTGGGTATAGTTATTTAATAAATAGTCTTATACTTTAAAAAGAAATAATTAAAAATCTTAAATACAAACAAAGGAGTGTTACAAGGACATAGTAAGAGGAATTTGCTCTTTGATTTTCTTGGTTTGTTAATATTTTCACATACGATTTTTAGTCTTTTTATTTATTAGCCTGATTTAAAGGTAGAAGAATAGTAGCATATTTTATTACTGCTTTTTTTGTCTCCATATTCCAGGTGTTCCAACTTTTTAATTTATCTAGTATTGATTTCATTATATTATTAGCCAGAATTGTTAGTTACTTGCAGTAGTAATGATTTCTTTTTTTTTCTGGTATTTTGGTAGGTAAGATGCAGCTATTCAGGAAGATCCCAAAGGATACTATGGCACTACTGAAGGCAGTGACAGAGCCATCGTTTTATCAAGATTTCAAAACTATCCTGGACTAACTGATTGAAGTTTATTTCTTTTCTTCTTTTCTTTTTCTCCCCCCCTCCTCCCCCCCCCAGGTTTGAAAATAAATGTTGTGTCTCCAGATGACTTTTCTTTGTAGTTTATTTTGGTAGTGGACAGAAAGCAACTTCTGTCAGAAGTTTTCCATGTTTGTTTCTCAGATACCACACAAGGACTTAAAAAGAGCAGACAGACAATTTTGTTAATACCTTCTTGTTTGTGTTTGTCTGTAAAGTCACAGGCTATTTGAAGTACTAGATGTGGAAATTACAGAAGGAAACCCAATTATTGATGAAGGGATCATTATACTATGTTCTGGATACACAAATCTACTTTCTTGTTTCAGCACGTTGTTTCTGAAGAAGTGTTCTTTGCTCCTTTGTGTTACAGACTATAATAAATTGCCTGTTAATTGCAATAACATGTACTTTTCTCCAATACCTTTGTTTTATAGTAATCTTTAACATCCTGCCCAGCTGTGTTATATCCTGAAAGTTACCTGCACAGGACAAGTGCAGTTCATGGCAGTACCTAGCAAGATGTACATGTTAGAAATGCTATGCTTTGTTAGAAATTGTTATTTGTTATACAACTAATAAATGCCAAAATTTCAGTGTCAAAGCTGGTTATGTTTAATGTATGTTTTATGTATCATAGAATCACAGAATGGTTAGGGCTGGAAAGGACCTTAGGATCATCTAGTTCTAACCCCACTGCCATGGGCAGGGACACCACACACTAGACCATGTCACTGAAGACTCCATCCAACCTGGCCTTGAACACTGCCAGGGATGGAGCATTTATCACTGCAATGCTCTTTCTGAGCCTTTTTCCTTGAATGGGTATTTGAACACCTTGTCTAAGGGCTGTGGATTCTTCTTAAGGCTCAATATCACCATGCCTGTGTCTGTGTCCTTTACAGATTTACTCACAAGAATCCAGGCTGTCCTTACAGCCTAGACAATTCTAGAGAAGTCTTCTCTGTCAGAACAGTATGAGTTCACAGCAGAGTATTATACCAAAGTTTCTGATAGGATATGCAGATGGCACATTGGGAGGAGAGTATGCTGAAGTAGAAAGTGCTTAGTATGCAAGACTTCAACACATTTGGTTTCGTGTTTGCATGCACATGCTTACTCAAGTAACAGTTACGCTATTCAAGAGAAAATAGTACTTACAGTATGCTTTGTTTCATATGAATAGGAAGGGGAAGATTGTAGCACTAATCTGACTGGAATAAGGCTACAGTTCTGGCACAGGAATTTTAGTAGAGGTCACATTGGAAGTGCCCTGAGAACAGAAAAGTAATGTTCCTGCAGGAGTTGCTCAACACATTTTCTACATGCCTACTTTGGCTAAAAAGTAACTTCTGCTAGTGCATTTCCATGCCTTGAGCTGTAGTTACTGGGACTGTCTTCCCCCCGCATCTCCTCCCAGGCTGAACTCTGTGTCCAGCAACCCACAAAGTCTCTCTTCTGCTGAATGGGAAGGGGCAGCTCAAAAGCCAGGAAGTCTGTGAGTGCTATGACAGTAGCTTGAGACAGATTTATGGACTTGACAAGCTTGTTATATTTAGTTTAATTCTATTCTCAGCTTGCGTCTGCATTAGTCAGTGTGTTTGGTTTTTTAAGAACAGATCTCTAACCTACTTAAACTTGCTGCATATACTCTATGTATGATATTAATGAACATCTAGCTATCTATAGTCAGAGACATGAATATAGAATGCATATTTTAGTTAATGAAAAATCTTACTTCTGTATTTAAAACTTTCATATGAACGTATGGTCAAAATTGCAATTATATTTAGTAATCAAAACCCCACATTTTTTTATGGAAGTCGTTTATTACTCAAACTTAATACATTCAAACTTAATTTGAAACAGGCAGAGTGGCAATTCAAATATTCCATGTCATTTTCAAGAGCATCTGCAGTGCATAACTGCAGAACATCAAGAAGTTTGCTTGGACCTTTGTGATTTGTGAGATTTCTGCTGACAGAAGCTGTGTTTCCATGCTGTGGTACCTGGTCACTATTGACTTGAAGGGCTGGGGCTGTTGGCAGGTTACCATGGGGAACTGAGGACATCATCATATCACTGGCCAAGTCCATGGCTCTCAGAAATAAAAACATGGGATGCCCAGGCACTTAATTGTTTTGCAGGTGATACTACTCATCACACATAGTGGAAGGGCCAGGAGGCTCTGGCATGGCAGCTGCTGTGCACACAGACTGTTAACACTGCATTTCCTTTCTTCCAGCAGGCAGAGGCACAGTGTGCTGCGGATCTGGTGTGGCAAGCTAGATGCTGCTGTTTGTAGTACCATCACTGCCCAGGAGAGTTACTGTCCAGGCCAGTTGCAGGACGGGAGGTTGCAGCAGTAGCTATGTGAGGGGGATGCTAAATATAAAAAAGAAAAACCTAAAAAACCCCAACCTATTTCTCTTTCTTTACCCTGCTCTTTGCTTAAGCAGCAAGATAAAAATCAGTTACATTTCAAGGTGTCATGTAACTGCTTTTGCTCTCTAGTTTGTTGGTCTCATTCATCTTTGCTGTGTGGCCGAGTTCCTGTTACCTCTTACAAAGCTCTACTAGTGTGTAGCCTATCACAAGGCTAAATACTGAAATTACTTCCATTTTCCTTAATCTTTCTCCCCTTTCCTTGAATCTCTTAATTAGTCAGCCTAAAGGCTTTGTCATACCTCATCCTCATATACTTTCCCTATATTTTTTCAGAGGTGCTGCTTGCTCAGGTATCTCAGCAAAAGGACTTCTCCTCTCCCATCACTGCAGAGAGGTGAGGATCTACAGGCCAGTAGAGGAAAACCCATTTTTAAATGAAGATTAATTTCATTTCATGGTCATGTCTTGTCATATAAGGTTGCAGCTAACTTAAAGGCTTCCATACATCTGCACTTTTATTACATTATTTAGTTAATGTGTTCCGTATAATTAGGGGGAAAAAATGGGCACATTTGTTTTCCTGGTATTTTCCATTACAATAAATTCTGGAATCTGCTAAGGTAAGAGATTTGTGCAAAATTAATTACTCAGATTTATTTGACGTACGTTCTTTTAACTGCTGATGCTTTATTTTTGCCCTTTGCAGCACTTGGGAATATGGATTTACAAAAAATAGAGTGTAGTGAACAAGAGGAGTCCTTACTCTTCAAGAGCTTCCATTCTACATCTCTCAGAGGAAGGTCAGTGAATGAAATCTAGGTGCTTGTGTTCTAATTTTTATGTTGCTGATTTTTAGGAATAGACTAGTTCTTTTAGAAGTGAAGGAAGACAGGGCATTTGCAATTACTAGCAGGCTTTGCAAGTTTAGAGAGTGGCTGGAGAGAGACATGAAGTTGGTAATGCATGAAGAGGGTTAAAGCAATGAGGCTGGTACTAGACAGGTATGTAGGATTCAGGACAGGTTGTAGGAGGGACAAGATTAATTTAAATTGGTTGAAAATAAAGGAAACATAGCAGCACTACTTATAGAGTGCTGGTGACTGGCTGTAAGCATATGAACAACACGTAAGCCAGGTTGGTTAGATACCATACTACAGCTAATTGTGTCTAACAAAGGCAGTCTTACTTTTTCTTACAGATGGATACAATAGGTATTGATTCTTTTGGATGAGAAAAGTTGCAATTAGCCTCCTGACATGAAAACACTTCTGGTTGTATAAAGCTTGGGTCCTTGCTTCTGCTCATTTGTTTGATCAGATTGAAGAGTGCTACCAGAGGTACAAACACACAAGGAAGAACAGCTAACAGCACGCAGATGGCCAGTACCCAAGGTGGATAAACTTTCTCCTCCTTCATAGGGAAACCTTCCTATGGAGATAAAAAAGCAAGCAAAAAAAAAAATTGATATGTACACTTACACTGTGATATGACTTGCATTTGCATTTTCTTATGCTGTTATAGTAAGGACAGAAAAAGTTTTACTCCTGCTCTACAACAGCACTCAGTGACCATGTCCTCTCTATACCCTTCTCATGGGTTTAAAGATGGCTGTAAATAAATGTTTTATAGTTTCAAAGGTTTATAGCTGGAAGTGTGATACATTCCTGGGGACACAGGGGTTGCCCAAAGTTATCAAACCTTCACGCTCTCTTGCTTAAGATCTGATTATTCTTGGTAGTGACTCAAAGGTTACCTCATTTCAGCAATTATTGGGCATGCTGTTTTCCAAATAGGGAATATTTATATGAGAGATTTCAAGGGAATTACAATAATGCCACTTCTGCAAGTCTGTGAGTTTTATTTTGGGATGATAATACTCCATGGATTTTGGAGGAGACGCTGCTGCTTTGTAATCCTTGTGCAGTTTAAGACCAGAATCAATCTTCAGGCTTCTAGCAGAGTGTATTTGAGAGGGATCCAAGAAACTGCAACTGACAATGACATCCAGATCAGATGCTTTCAACATTGACATGTCTTTGGTGCTGAATTAAACCAACACTGTTCTCAGACTGCTGCCTCCCTCTGTGTCTTCTTGTCAAATATATATTAATCAGGGCCCCAGTGGTATTGGTAGTTCTCACTGAGAAATGTTTTCATCCCTGGCATCTGTTATGACACTCTAATGCTCTGCTCATGCATCTGCTCCACCTCTGAACCTGCTGTAGGTGTGGAACATCTGTGAGACATTTTCTTCAACAGTTCTCTGCATTACACACATCCATAAGAAATATGGAGCATAAAATATGTGGGACTCCTCAAGAAGAGGCTCTTAAGAGAAACACATTTTAGTATGCTCTATGCATATTGGAGCATATTTAATATGCTCTCTGCATATTGAAGCCTTCTCATTCTGAGCATTGCATCACTTCAGGCTGCATTATGTAGCTAAGCAGTAGGTGGCAATGATTCTAAGGGATCTGGTAAGGGAATAAAATATACAACTCTTGCTTTTATTGAAAGTTTCAAACGTACTCGGGAACATACATATTTAGGATTCCAGGCTGCATAGCTTGATGGCTTCTGTATCTGAAGAGTAACAAAGGCCAGGAAGACAATTAGCAGGAGCAGAGGGCTAATAAACCTCCATGTGATCTGCCAGTAGAGATTGGGTTTTCGTCCAGTCATCCATTTCACATCGTTACTGAACCTTTTAAGAGGAAGCAGATGTCAGATCTAAAGGGTAACAATTTCATTTTTTCATATTTTCTGTAAGTTTTAAAACTTCCATAACTAATTTTTAAACAACTTTTGCACTACTACAGCTCCCTCAATCTTTTCTATTCCATACCCTTCTTTAATAACTTACTATAGACTTAAGTAAAGAATAATATCAATAAAGTAGATCTGTATTGATCTCTACCAGGGATGAATAATCTGTTTATATTGTCAGTTTATGTTACCTGAGCACCAAGTCTAAAGTTTCTAAGCAGAAATAAGGGATGAAAATATTACAGCAGTAATATAATACAGCAACCTGAGCCAGCATCCTCTGCAGTCAGTAGTGGCAGTCATTTGGACATGGAGCTGATCTTTTACATATACCTCTTACAGTTTTGTACATTGAATGGGCAGTAGATGTATGATTCCGATAGTTACATGACAACCTGTATCTATCAAGTTGTGAAGAGTTTTGTGATCTGGAAAAGGAACTGTTATTTTTGTGCATGTGTGTGTTCAAACACCAGCTTTGTCTTTGATTCTGTTAATCTAACTGAAGATATTAGAAATTCTCTTGAGAACTATGAAAAAGTGAATTGACTGTGCTCTTTTCCCACAGTATATGTATACTAGTACACCAAAGAAAATACTGGTGCTATGGAATCCAGACCCTATTGTAGCATGTGAAACCAGATTTTATTGCTACTTTCAAATCATGGAAGATTGAGGGTAACTGCATGGGCAGCAATACGAATATGTGAAATTGTTTATGATGATATAGCTCATGACTGAGAGTCATCATCAGTTAAAGTGGGAAATGCTCCAAGGTTGTAATAATAGATTTTAAAAATGTAATGCAGGGGGTTTAGCTGTAACTGAGGAAGAAGAGTTTCTTATTTTTAAAATCAGAGCCTAGAGTAAAGGCTTAAGTTGGGTTGATACTGGAACACCTTGATATGCAACAGCACTGGTCTGATATGAGTTCATTGCCTATACATGTACAAATTGATCCACAAAAAAAATAAAGACCTTTATGGCCCCAGTGTCAGAGTAAGAATTGGAAAGGTGAAGGCCCAACACCTAACTAAGTAAATTACAGAGGGGAAATGATTAATCTTTATTGGGAACTGGGGAAATTTCAGGACTCGAAAGGCCCTGAGTAGGGAA